>NW_007400436.1:0-824 GCF_000475195.1 Diaphorina citri | reverse complement strand
AGTGCAATGAGGGGAAAGAAAGGTAGGTACTATGAAGTGAATAAAAGGCGGGGTACAAAATCGATTTCTAATCTTTTTTGGGGTGGATGGATTTTTGTTTATTTTTTGTGGGCACTTGATTGATTTTGGGAGGAACGACTTGGCGGGGTCTTTTTTATGCCATTCGATGTACAAAAGAGGTCAGTCCCGAGCCCTATTCAACAAAGGAATTCTTACTCCTCTCTTATGCTGAAAAAGTCCTGTTCGTTGTCTAATTTTACCGCTCAAAAAGGTCGAAGTCTGTCGTAAAACAGGGCTTTTATCAATCTAAGGAATCTTTTAAAACCCCATATTACAAGACTACTTGCTACTAAACGACTAAACCCTCAGGACATAAGCCTTGATTCTCACATGAACTAGGGCTGTCCAGATCTAGGATAACCGAAAGTAATTACATAGGGAATGTAGGTTTTTCTTTGGTACCTACACTCCGTAAACAAACAATTAAACCATTTGGTAGCCATGGCAATAGACTCCAGTGAGCCCATCAGCAAGCGTGATGGTCGACGCAAGAGACCTTCCCTTCGAGATTCCCTTCTGTCCCGATATCGGGAGGTGGTGCAGAAATACAAAAGATCCTTGCCACAACCCAAGGCTTGTATAAAACTACAGTGTTACCTCAAAATGAGGGAGCAACATCTTGTGGTACAAGGAAGTCAATATCAGGTAACCAGAACAGGAAAACTCCGAACTTGGCGCAAAAATGCCGGAGTAGCCGAAGTAAGGGGACTTTTCAGTCCTATTCAGGCAGGATAATAAATGTATAGTGTTGTAATATTGAAATA
>NW_007400435.1:0-824 GCF_000475195.1 Diaphorina citri | reverse complement strand
TAAGGACAAATTTACATGGAAATGTGGTGAATTAGATGACAGGACCAAGGATTTTCTGACGTATTTTGGGGCTAGATGGATTCTCGCCTTAAATTCCCATTTTCCACATTATGGATTTTCCCCCGATATTTTTTTTCTTCTTCTTATTTAAGGTCTTTACCTAATATTTCCCCAGTTTTGTGGGTTCTTTCTCTAAAAATTTCCCTTGGGTGGATTTTACATCATTGTAATACCTACTCTTTTCTCCAATACTTTCCCTAATATGTGTTCTCTCTCAAATTGCCCCCTGATATGGTTTCTTTCTATTTTTTTCCCTTAGTGGATTCGATCCCCAAAATTTTAATTTTCTTTTAATTTCTTACTTAGGTAGCTTCCTCTTCGCTCTTCTGATTTGTTCCTTCTTCCCCTTTTCCTCTTCTTTATATTTTCCCTCCTGCTTCCTCTCACCCTCTTCCTTTTTCCTTCACCCTTCCTTTTCCATCCACCTTCTCTTTCTCCTTTCTTCTTCGTCAAATTTTTCAACATTTTCTCAATCTCCTCCTCCTTCTTCTTCTTCTCTTCCTCTTCTTCTTCTCCTTTTCTCCTCTCCTCTCTTCTTCTTCGTTCTTCTTCTTCAACATATTTCTCCCATTTTCTCACTCTCCTCCTCATCCTTCTCTCTTCTCCATCTTCCCCTCCTCCTTTCGACAAAAATATTTCCCCACTTCTCTCAATCTCCTAGCACCTTCTTTCTCCGAAAAAAAATAATAATAATAATAATAATCCATTCTCTCAATATTCTTCTCTCTTCTTCTTCTTCTTCTTCTTCTTCTTCTTCTTCTTCT
>NW_007400434.1:0-824 GCF_000475195.1 Diaphorina citri | reverse complement strand
CTATTATGACTTTAAGTATAACTTATTTGGCGGCTCTGAAGGTATTTATTTGTTACGTAAAGATAACGGAGATACAGAGAACGAGAATGTTCAGTTCAAAGCTTCGGAGGACTATTATGACTTTAAGTATAACTTATTTGGTGGCTCTGAAGGTATTTATTTGCTTGACAGTGGTAGGTTGAGCAACTCAGTCATGGAGACATAGGTGTTGAACTGTAATCATCCAACACCGGTTGTTTTATCCAAGGAGCTCAAGTAGTGCAGGGAGGGTACCCTATGCCTCATGTGTTCTAAAAGTGTATCCTTAAAAAAATGTAAACAAACCACCATGTTGTGCTCATAAGAGTGGCGCGAATTTCACAATTTGAGAACCATCAGGTTTATTAAAGTGCATGATTATGAACTTTTTTCACGTTACTTCCCCTATGCCTCATGTGTTCTAAAAGTGTATCCTTAAAAAAATGTAAACAAACCACCATGTTGTGCTCATAAGAGTGGCGCGAATTTCAAAATTTGAGAACCATCAGGTTTATTAAAGTGCATGATTATGAACTTTTTTCACGTTACTTTCCCTCCCCTACCTTATACCTCCATGGTTTTATCATTCATACTTTGCAAAATGCAATAACATAATTTAAGTATCAAAGTAAAAATATTTTCAAACCATCAAAAGAGAAATAACATTTCCGTTTTGATGATAGCAAGTTTAGTGAGCACATTACACCTATGTCAAAGTGTCTGCAGGAATAGCTTAACCTACCTACTTGTTGATTTATTTTTCAAAACAATCTAATTCCTCTGCCTCCTCTGTCCATGCCCCCTCT
>NW_007400433.1:0-824 GCF_000475195.1 Diaphorina citri | reverse complement strand
TGAATTTACATGATATCGCGGTCTCAGAGCCGGAGCGTAGAATCTAATAGGGCGGGTTCGATTCCCACCCGGGTAGAACTTTATTCTAAACCGATAAGGTTCGTTCTTGGAACGGCTGACTTTCTCTTATTCTGTTCTCCGCTCTTCCATTTCGAGACGAAAAAGCTGTGTTTACACAGTCGACCACCGTCGACCGATGTCGACTGAAACCGTCCACATTGCCTCGACAACATAGATTCACCTGGTCGATCGACGGCCGTCGTCTATGTGTGGACACTTATAGTGTGTCCAGATCAATGTGACAGCAAAAAAAAAGGCGTTGTTGCCAAACATGTCACATGTGCAATGGTAGAGAATCTTTAAAAGGGGAAGGTATATTGCACAGTGCTTCCTCCGACAGTGAAACAAAGTCAGGTAAGGCGATATCCACCTTACCTGTTCTGGAATCCAACCTCTGAACTTAGAGCTACCTCTGCATGCATTTTAAAAGAGAGAGTTTATCAAAAAAGACCTTTACCTCAATTGCAACAATGTAAGGATTTCCTGCAATCTGATTGGTTCCTTCATTTTGGGTTGATCCGCCTCTGAAAAAGTTAGGTACTAATGTAACCAATTTTCCACAGGTGTACGTACCTACTCCTATAGGACGTATACCTAGTTCAAAATCTACTCCCTCTATACAACATAGGTAGGTATAGGTACCCGTACCTACTACTTGTTGAAACTAATCAATCAAAAAGAACTTTACTAGTAAACCATCTTAACCGTCTTCCAATCAACCGGTCCAATTAAAAGTTGTTTAGCAACATTTTTTTTTCGTTTTT
>NW_007400431.1:10105-10755 GCF_000475195.1 Diaphorina citri | reverse complement strand
TCCTTCTTTTTCTTCTACTCTCTCTTTGATCCTTTCAACTTTATCAGTAGGTTCAATATCAATTTCTATTTCTTTTCCCGTGAGAGTCTGAAAAATAAAAACATTTAATGAGGTTATTTTCATGGCATCCATTAAATTTTGACCAAAAATCTAGTTTGTTGAGCTCAAATGGGGTATACAATCCTGCTTGTTACTGTAACCTCTAAGAATATTCAGAGACAACATCCAAAGTATCCAAACGTACTCAAGACTAGACAACTTAGTTTGCTTGAAGGGTAATGCCAGCCTTGAAAGCACTATAAGTAAGGTCATGGGTTTGATTCCCACCCAGGTAGGCTTACCAGACGTCCGCTTTTTGACGGACATGTCCTCCTTTTTATATGTTTGTCCTCCACCCACCTTTTTAGAATATAGCAAAATGTCTGCCTTATTGAATTTTCAGCCTCAAAAACCTAATTTACGTAATGTATTGTTTTCCATTGAGAAGAGGATGTCATGACTTGAACTTTTAAAAAGCATAAATTTAATTTTTGTGCAATTAAGTCTATGTATAATGTACATACATTCAGTAGGTATATAAATAGGTGGTAGGTATGTACCTAGGTACACTATACATAGATTTAAAAAAAAAAAAAAAAAAAATGTTACCT
>NW_007400431.1:0-3972 GCF_000475195.1 Diaphorina citri | reverse complement strand
TTAGTCACTCAGTCAGTCAGAATGTTTACTTGCGCTAAAAGATCCGGGCAAAAGAATGGGGAAGAAAACTTTCGATCTTGAAGCGTTGAAAGCGTCCGTATTATCTCTCGATATTTCATATACCAGGTTTACAGCGCATTTGTCATGCACCTTTTTAAGCTCAATACTATCCCCATTTTTACCGTAGCCTTTACAACAGCACATTATATGTGTGACCGCACGACTCCGCCTTGGAACCGGACTGATGTCCACTCATAAAATTATGAAGCACTTACGATGTCGTAGCAAACTTGGAAAAGTTGGCAGGCATGGTACGTCGTTGAGCTTGTGTAAGTAAGGGAAATCCGAAATTGGGCAAAGTGCAATTGGTGCCAGAGCGGATTTAACACGATTTCACTCATCAAAATATGAAGCCATTCGCGCATGTCGCAGAAAACTGTGAAATCTTGGCAGGGATGGTAGGGTCTTGATGAGTAAGTACCTAAAGGGAAAAATCTGGAATTGGCAAAAGGTGCTACTGGGCTGCCGGCACAGGCGGATTTACACAGGGGAACACACTTTGAGCCAGCAAAAGAAAGCTTAGGGCCAGCAACCCTGAAAATGAAAAGTCAAATGAAAGAAGCATATTTTATAGAAAGTTATGACCTCTCTCAAGAACTAGATTTATTACTCTATAATCATTCACCCCACTTAACAAAAATAAAGATAGCCCCAAGGGGGCAAGCAAAAGAGTTAATGTGAGCTCCATAATAAATATTACAGATGGTTATAAATTGGCTCAAAATTTAAAAATACCCCTAGAACATATATAAAAAAAAAAAAAAAAAAAAAAAAAAAAGAAAAGAAAAAAAAAAACAATATATTGAATCAAGTCCGATCAGAAGTCTGGGAGACAGGCCCAACCTCTGGGGTCACCCTATAGACCGAAGTCCTGGGTTCAGAATTTCCAAACCCAAAAGTTAGAGTATTTTTTTTTCTGGTTTGGATTTTGATTTGAAGTGGGCCTCTGGGTCACCTGGCAGTCCCTTTTGAACATGAAGTAGCATCATCAGTATGGTTGCTCTTAGTTGCATCATAGTAAGTATAACTTCCTTAATTAGTCGTTCAGGTTATATAAACAAAGTCCTTACAATATTCTTTATAAATTCAATTATTATTTCTCTATCATTTTTGCAGTGGCAGTCTCTATGAAATAAGTTTTTTGTTTTCTTCACTTTTTTTTTACAAGTAATAAATTCACACCCCTCGATTACTGGGATTTTTCAGGTTTTTGATTCATGGTACATACACTCTGGGCCAGGAGGATATTTGAGAAACCCATGGGGCACAGGCTTACATTCTGAAGAACCATTAGCTCTTTCTTTAGGAAACACAACATGATAGAATGTCAGGCCCAAAACTGAATTGTACAAACTCCTCAAATGGAGAGCTTAAAGAAATAAATACACAATGTAACAAAAAATTAAATTAAAGTAATGGGAAGAATTCCACATGAGGTATTGGAATTCCTATAAATAGTACCTTGGTCCAGAGAGGCTTTTGTATTACACTGCTGAACCTCCTCTCAATGGGGAGAACTAAATGAAGTACAGATCCTCCTTGAACTTTGTAGCTCTGCAGCAGTCTTCTTCATCATCTCCTGCAAACAAACAAAAATGATTCCATGATGCTATACTTGAAAGAAGAAATTGTAATTCAGTGGCCTCTTTTTTTCACAAGGACAAATTAAAAAATGTGAGGAGTTGTGGTTACATTCCTCCTCAGAATCATAGTCAAGTAAGACACTAGAAAATTTATATTTCTATGGTATTTGCTGTATTTTTGGTCCCATTGCCATTACGAGAAAGCACAACAGGGAGAGGCAATGGATCCTTGGAACTTTTTCTTGGAAACATTTAATATTAAATAATAATGGTCATGACTTACATTTGTTTCCCAGAAAAGATTAGTCTTTGTTGCTGAGGTGGAATCCTTCTTTTTCTTCTACTCTCTCTTTGATCCTTTCAACTTTATCAGTAGGTTCAATATCAATTTCTATTTCTTTTCCTGTGAGAGTCTGAAAAATAAAAACTATATTAATGAGGTTATTTTCATGGCATCCATTAAATTTTGACCAAAAATCTAGTTTGTTGAGCTCTAATGGGGTATACAATCCTGCTTGTTACTGTAACCTCTAAGAATATTCAGAGACAACATCCAAAGTATCCAAACGTACTCAAGACTAGACAACTTAGTTTGCTTGAAGGGTAATGCCAGCCTTGAAAGCACTATAAGTAAGGTCATGGGTTTGATTCCCACCCAGGTAGGCTTACCAGACGTCCGCTTTTTGACGGACATGTCCTCCTTTTTATATGTTTGTCCTCCACCCACCTTTTTAGAATATAGCAAAATGTCTGCCTTTTAGAATTTTCGGCCTCAAAAACCTAATTTACGTAATGTATTGTTTTCCATTGAGAAGAGGATGTCAGGACTTGAACTATTAAAAAGCATAAATTTAATTTTTGTGCAATTAAGTCCATGTAACAATGTACATACTCATCATTCAGTAGGTATATAAATAGGTGGTAGGTATGTACCTAGGTAGATACACGTTAAAAAGATTAAAAAAAAAAAAAAAAAAAAAAAAAAAACATGTTACCTAAGTATTATTTATTTATTTATCATACTGGTTGTTTTAGTGTTGATTATTATCTGTGTCCTCCTTTTGGTTGAAATGTCGGTACTTGTGCAGAAGTCACGTCCGTGGAATATTGCTACCAAAGGAACTGGCACAAACAAGCAGTGACCAGTGTTATTATAGGGTTAGGTTAAACACAAGAAGGAGTTTTCACAACTAGAGCAGTGATTAGTGTTATTATAGGGTTAGGTTAAATACATAAAGGAACTTTTCTTTTCCACGGACGTGACTTATGCATAATTACCGAAATGTCTGCCTTTCTTAGTCAAAATTGTAGAGCCAGTGGTAAATATGGGGATGTTATCGGTGTTCCTATATCTCTCCAGCCTGTCTCTAGGTTTTTTGATAACCGTTTCTGTCCATAAATATTGTAGACAGTCATCCCGTTCTCTGAAAGTAATGGGTTGATCTTTGTCTCTTACCTTAACTTTGATCAGCATTTTGAGAGTGCTGAGTATGAATCTATTTGGACAGTAATAGGAAGAGTATACTACGTTTTTTTTATTGCTAAAATAACTAAAATTTATATTCAAAAGCTTCTGTAAAGTTTTCTTGTAACCTCTTTTTACCTCTTTCTCTTCAACAGCTTCAACTCTTCATTTGTTTACATTTTGAAAAATCTTATCACCCTGTACATAAAGGAGGTAACAAAGTGGTGGATCACGCACTACAAAAATTCAAAAACTGAAGCGTCATTTGTTATACAGGGTGTTTTGCATGTTCTGAAACCTCGCAACTCGCAAAACTTACAACGTCCTTTTACAGATTGATCATTTACCCGTCCCCACTAGTGAGTTTAATCCAATTTTTTTCGAATGTCCTGTAGGCAAAGTAATTTAAATGAGAGTTTTTTGATTTAAAAAAAAAAAAAAAACATGTTACCTAAGTATTATTTATCATACTGGTGGTTTTAGTGTTGATTATTATCTGTGTCCTCCTTTTGGTTGAAATGTCTGCCTTTCTTAGTCAAAATGTCCTCCTTTTGAAATTTCTCATCTGGTAACCCTACACCCGGGGTAAACTCAATCCTATACAGATGATTGTTTTTGGAATCATTGGCTTTTTCCTATCCTGTCCTTCTCTCTTTGATTGTTTGGTGATATCATCTCTGTTGATAGAGTACCCTCTATCAAACCAAAGGAGGAAAAAAAAAATATTGGAGGCTAACCAGTTCAACATGAGATTGTAGAGCCAGTGGTCAATATGGGGATGTTATTGGTGTTCCTATATCTCTCCAGCCTGTCTCTAGGTTTTTTGATAACCGTTTCTGTCCATAAATATTGTAGACAGTCATC
>NW_007400430.1:0-824 GCF_000475195.1 Diaphorina citri | reverse complement strand
AAACTTTAATTATCTTGATCCCATTTCATACATCCCACGACAATCTCTTAATTACCTCCAGTGACTTCGGCCTTCTCAGCATCGTTAGCCTGTTGAGAATGTTTTGAAATGCTGTGACTATAATCAACTATGCGGAATTAAAATCGAATCAACCGTTTGACAGAAACACAGAACATGAAACAAGCAGAAACACAGACATTATACGACATGGTCAAGTTAAACCTTCGAACTTCCTTGGTACAGTTATTCAGAAAGCTCGACTTCTTGAAAAAGCAAACACGGACACCTGAGAGTAAGACCAAGAAACCCAGTATGTATTGGGAAGTAACTAATATCATCTCTGATATCGGATTTCAAACGAGGTAAACTGAAATATGGACATTCTTCATCTCTCTTCCAGCCGAGCTCACAGCTAACCAGCAAATTCTAAATGTGGACTTGACGTCAAGTAGAGTTTTGATTTGAAAATTACCTCCGTGCTAGCTATGTAGCTATCTCGTACGGGCTCTGTCATCGGTGGATATTACCTCAAACCATTCATGTTAACCCGTTTGAGAGCTATCATTAAACAAACAGGCTTAATACGAAATCGATAATGAGATGTTTCAAGTAGATTTTGGGTTGAGGATGGAACTAGAAGTGAACATCTCCTCTCTTCATTTGACGTTGATTTGTTTGACTAAACAATATTGAACTTCAGCGTACTGGATTGAACAATGAACGAATCATTTGGCATATTATCAGTCTTTACCAACCTCAGTGGTGCAGTTGTTAACGCGTTGGACTTTGGATCTGGAGGTTGGTGGTTCAAGTCCAAGTCATGT
>NW_007400429.1:0-824 GCF_000475195.1 Diaphorina citri | reverse complement strand
AACCCGAACCCTCCACCAATGTATTAGAATTCTTAACGTGTCTAAATATCAAGGTCTATTTATATTAAGTTATTATTAACAGATTCTCATTCTGCTAAAAATCTATGCTTTTGCTGGACCACAGAGATAAAAAGGTAGTGAGGCACATCACTTGGGCACTCACCAAGGGAGAACTAGCACATGAGGCATTTATATTACACTGAAAAGATATTCCTTCGTCTTTTATGATGAATGAATAAAGATATTCCTTCGTCTTTTATGATGAATGAATGAATGAATGAAAAATACATTCTTCTGTATTTAAATTTCAAGTTTTGTGCCCCATTATATAAACTGCAAAACACTGTGAATATATTGTATAGTGTAAAATAAACGAGGTAAATTATGCAATAAAGATAATTCTTTTCTTATTTTTCAACATAGAACAGTCCAACGTAATATTTTAAAGGAAATAGGATTTATGATAGTAACAAGGCAAATATTGTCTTCACTACATTTTCTCCTGCACTACAAGCAGTATTAGTAACCATTTTGCCTTGTAACTGTTGTGATGTTGCAGGTGTGTCTTATGGTCGTGTTGCATTTGTAGTGGAAAATTCGGTTCTCCAGCAGACTTGAGTATTCACATTGGTTTACACAAGAGTTCTGAAACTTTAGACAACACGAAACCCATTGATGACCACTGTATCAAATGCAAAAACAGTTTCCAATCTCATAAAGTTAAAATGGTTGCACAAACTGGAAGAGGAACATTTATATGTTGGTACTGTAATGAGGGTTTGCAAGATAAACGACAGTTGGAAATTCATATTAAAATAGAGCAT
>NW_007400428.1:0-824 GCF_000475195.1 Diaphorina citri | reverse complement strand
ACACAGCCTGAACTTTACACAATTTTGTCTAGTCACAAAATCCCTAAACACGGATTACTGATTCCACTTCTAATCTCCGAATCAAGGTATCACTCGTCAAGACTGTTCTTTGACTTATTTGTTGATTTTTGTTTGTTTATAGTTTGTTTTTTTTTTCTACTCTGTTTAAAGATCACAGTCAATGTTCAAGGAATGATAGAAAATAGCTTGTTTACACTTTGTTTAAAGATCACATTGTTCAAGAAATAATAGAAAACTTGTTTATCCTGCCCGAATAGGGCTGAAAAGTCCGTTTACTCCCGCATCCTAAAACAAGGTCTTATGACAATTGATTGGTAATTGTTGACTTTTTTTTTACCTAATTGCAAAAATAAAATACGCTGTGATCCCATAACATCATTTTTATTTCATGTTAATTTTAGTTCTACTATAAATGTCATTTAATTTTTCTGGATTAAATTATTTATTCGAAGATTATTTATTTTTTTCAAAATACAAAATCTTTCTACCTACTTTTTTTAGTAATAAAATTTTCAATTAATTATTCGTTGATTGATGATGAAAGTTAAAGTCAGATTCTTTTCTTAATTTATATCTCAACTTAGTTTCCATAGTGCTAGTCTGTTCCATAGTTCGATTGTCAAAGAAGGTCCGTCAAAACACTTTCGTATTTTCAATGGTTATCTGCTCTTTCAGATAATTTCACTATTTTATGGCCTCTTGAAATTTCACTATTTTATGATGAAAGCTTCAAAACAATGGCAGTGGAATACATAAAATCAATGTCGGGTATCTAAGCATTTAGATCCTCGACAAAACCTGTG
>NW_007400427.1:0-824 GCF_000475195.1 Diaphorina citri | reverse complement strand
CTCTTGTTCTCTGGTAGAGAGTTGGCAGTTGGCAGGCCGCAAAGAAGAGACACATCCGAAAGATAGTTTCTTAATTGGTTTTTTCACATGCTTCATAGTCGAAAAAGCACTTTTGCACATGTATGAACTACCAAACATTGATGTAATCTTCAGTCCTAGAGTTCACGGGCCACATGCAGCCAGTGGGCCATGGGTTGGACAACCCTGCAATATCCTATCTCACCTCGTCCAAGCTCATCTCAACCCGGTACATAACCACAGCCTCAGGCCTGTGTGGACAGTTGAGTGAGTACCAACCAGAGATAATATTACAAGTTCAAAAGACAAGTGGTCCAACTTACAATGACTTAGCAGGTAAAAGACTTATAATGCTGTGATGTCCACAAAGTTGTGATTAAAACAGTTGGTACAAAAATCAATTCTTTTTAGCTACACAGATCATGGATGGACAGTCTTTGTTCAATCAACAATACTTTCTCAATAGTATAGGTTCCCTATACTTATTGTAGAAAGTAAAAATAAATGGGGATCAAATGCCCCCTGAATATCCATCAATTTGTTGGTTCCTGGTTTCCACAGATAAGTAGAATGTAATAGAGATTAAAGGCATATTAATAATTAATAACTTACCAGTACTGTTACTTTAATACCCTTATCAGTTGATCAAAATCCAGCACAAAATATGCCATAAGCCCACATTACTGATAACAGAAAAGATACAAACTAAAATTCAAAAGTTGGCGGGCTGCGCTCTGTTTACATATGTGAGAAGTTTGCTACCGTTTTCGTTGAACGTGGAACCTATGGCCAGCTTCTCATACTTG
>NW_007400426.1:0-824 GCF_000475195.1 Diaphorina citri | reverse complement strand
CTCGTGAACTGGAATCGTGAATAACTGGAAACTGGAACATGGACACATATTAACACATACATTATGTAATAGGTACCCCGAAATTGTAGTTAGTCAAAGCTATGATACCTAATAATTGTGATTGTTTATTATAGATTACAAATTATTAATAATAATACACTCTATTTTTAAACAGAGTAGGTAGGTATTAAGCTTTAAGTAAAGAGTTAAATAATTAAATAGGCTAAACTTTAGGAAAAAATAAACAATTTCTTTCCGCATTTTTCTTTTCCAAAAGAAACTTTTAATGTGTTGTAAATAAATAATGCATTTTGTACTTAACAGTAAGATTACTTGAAATAACCCTTTGAGATTGTCATTATAGGAGCTTGTAAAATTGTCATAATAATAATGCATTTTGTACTTAACAGTAAGATTACTTGAAATAACCCTTTGAGATTGTCATTATAGGAGCTCGTAAAATTGTCATAACGAAGCTGAGTGCACTCGGATTTTGTAAGCAGTAAACCTAGGTAGTACGAAACATCCTAAATGGATGAACTTCGGTTCTTTATGAAAACTGGTGTTGATTTTGTTTAGAACTCGAAATCAGAACACCCAAAATAAGGAATAGTTGTACGAAACATCCTAAATGGATGAACTTCGGTTCTTTATGAAAACTGGTGTTGATTTTGTTTAAAACTCGAAATCAGAACACCCAAAATAAGGAATGATAAGAGTATTCCTTGATCAAACTTTATTTTAATTTTTATTCTTGATTTGTTGTTTGTGCTGTGATAGTAAAATTATGACTATACTTTCTTGTTCTTGCATTGAAAAAGTTA
>NW_007400425.1:0-824 GCF_000475195.1 Diaphorina citri | reverse complement strand
ACCGACGCCAGCGCTTGAAATCTTCCAGTGGTGAAAACTGTTACTACGCATACTGCTACAAATTTCCGCTTGGTGCATTATTAGCGCTAGTAACAATTTTCGAAGAGCGGCAAATTTTAAAAATGTAGAAACCAAAAAGTTTTTCAGTGGTTCCCAAATTTGGAGTAAATAGGTTTATAGGTTCCTTGAACTTTTGATTACATTTCATGGTCTTTTTCAAAGCTTTTAGGGCTAAAAAGGTACTTCAGTGGTTATATTCCTCAGGTACGTACAACTGGTTAACTTTTCACTTATTTACATACAATTTATTGACTGATTTAAGCTTAAGTTTGACCCAAAACTCACCCAACCGTAATCAGTTCTTTAAATGTACATAATATTAAGCTCAGGAAGATTACTACTGGATGTACAGACCTACCAACTTGATTTACTTCATTGTAAGCTGGGCTAGACTTTCCATAGTTTATATAAAAGTTAAGCCTTAACAGCTGTAAGGAGTTAGGTACCTACTGGTGCTGGTAGCTGGTAGGTAAGTACTTTGCCTGCAAACAAAATATCTGTCAAAAATTCCTTGCTTGAAACCTTGGTCTTCTCATTGTAAGCTGGGCTAGACTTTCCATAGTTTATATAAAAGTTAAGCCTTAACAGCTGTAAGGAGTTAGGTACCTACTGGTGCTGGTAGGTAAGTACTTTGCCTGCAAACAAAATATCTGTCAAAAATTCCTTGCTTGAAACCTTGGTCTTCAAGAAACACATTGTATTGTTATTTTTGCTCCAATGTCCAGTGCCACATTTTGAGTTAAACAAGTCTAATTGATTAAATC
>NW_007400424.1:0-824 GCF_000475195.1 Diaphorina citri | reverse complement strand
ATTCTTAAAGATCCTTTGGAAAAAATCTCGTAAATTGATACAAGACTGGTCAAATTTGTTTCTAATAAACTAATAATCGAAAGTGGTTTTTACTTTCACATGTTTAGGTTCTTACAAAACTCGAGACCGATGCATAAGGTATTGGTATGTAGAGTCTGGGGTATGACTTTCAGTATTACAGGTGACAGTCGGTTTGTTTACTTCATGAACAACTTTGCTACACATGGTCTTGGTGTGCAACGTAATAAATCCACTCATGTAAACTTGAATTCAGTTCTTACCTCACACTCGAGTCTTTCAGTTTCACTGCCAATCTCATGCGTACAAGCCGGATTCTCACTAAACTTCTCCGAACACTTCCTATGTATCTCTATTAATTTAATGATTTTAATACACGTATGTAATCTACTTGGTCATTAAGTTTTAATTTCAGAAAAAGTGGTAATTGCTTGGTACCTACTAAACTTGTTCAGCATAGGTGCTATGTATGTCTAATTGCTTAATTTTCCTCGCGAGACTGAATATGCTCTCAAAATAAACCCAGAAATAGTCCTTTGTAACCTCTTGTTACCAAGATTTCTTGAAATCATTTCGCTTATACAAATTCGTACCTAAATATTAAACTTTGAAAGTAACGTTTGGAACATGCAAAGAAACATCCGGTGGGTTTACAATAAATACAGAAGATTCAGAAATGTTCTGAGAAATCTTGCAAATGGAATTGAGAAATTCACGGTCATAGAGCAGTTTGTATTATGAAAACATTATGATGTCAGGTAACTTTGGAACAACTTTGTCATCTAACCTTAAGAAAGTGATTTAAG
>NW_007400423.1:0-824 GCF_000475195.1 Diaphorina citri | reverse complement strand
CTGTGACCAAGATGTACTTGCCTTCTGTGATTATGATTATGAAATCTTCAATCTTCATCGACTCCGTTATTATCAATACATGAGTAACTTCTAAACTATAAAATATCCACAAGAAAAAATTATCGCCAGCCTAGTAACTTGGTTGGTAGCGCGTCTACCTTGGAGGCGCTAGGTAGGTTCAATTCAGACCCGGGCGGATTTTATTCTGAACGAATAATGTTCGTTCTCGGAACGGCTGGCTTTTCCTATCCTATCCTCCTCTAGAGTCTGGACTCTAGACCAAATTTAGTACAGACAGACAAATTCTAAGGTCATACGGTCATTTCTTTGAACAGTCACGAAAGAAATTATCATCTGAACTGTCATACTCCAATTTAAAAGTAAGTAGGTATTATAGTTTGCCTGTGTTGATTGAATGCAGATAGCTGACTAAAACTAGATACTCTAGATCTAGATAGAGATACAAATAGATAACTATCTCATTCAAAAACAGATTGAACTGAAATGTTGCCACAACTACCTAATAGCAGTGTCCCTTACTTCGTGATTATGCCAAATTTAAGGCTTGAATGTTGGCAGTCTCACAGGTTCAAATGTCAACAGATTTCATCCCCTCAAACAGTGTACCTACTTACAAAAGTTAGTAATCTTGTTGAGAACAGCACAGAAAGTATATATTATGTAGGTACATGGGTTAGCCTAACTCCGTATAAAGAAAAGCCCACCCTGAGTCTTAGGTTGAGATTCGGGTTAAGCTTACACAAATCTATGTACATACATAGGTCCTACTTAGTAATGATATATCTCACAAATTTGTGAAGAAA
>NW_007400422.1:0-824 GCF_000475195.1 Diaphorina citri | reverse complement strand
CGTACTTCCCTTTCTAACTGTCAGTTTTTCCCTCTCCTTGTCTCTCCCTTTCTCTTTCCCTTTTATCTCTCTCTCTCTCTCTCTCTCTTTCTCCCTCACTCTTTTTCTCTCTCTCTTTCTTCTTCTCTGTTTGCACACATTTCCTCGTATTTCTTTTAATAATCTTTCCCTCCCTCTCCTTTTTCTCCCATTATGTAATAATATCTCTCTCTCTCTCTCTATCTCTTTCTCCCTTACTCTTTTTCTCTCTTCTCCTTCTCCTCTCTCTTCTTCACTCTTCTTCTTCTCACATTCGATTTCTAATGCAGTTCCTCTTCCTCTCTCCTTCTCCTTTCCTCTCTTACTTTTTCTATCTCCCTCTTTCTCTCTCCCCCTTTCTCCTTCTCTCTTCCTCCCCCTATCTTCTTCTCGTTCTTCCTTGTCTCCTCCTCTCTCTCTCTCTCATTTGATTTCTAATGCATACCACGTTCTCTCCATCTCTCTCGTGTGATTCGCGTTCGCGCTTTAATTTCATATAACACCTCCTGGGTATGTGTGTTTGTTCAAACATAACTTTTGATCGGATGTGAAGGAAAAGAGTGGAGGTGAAGTAATTCATCCGAGTGTAACGGATGTTATGGAGACGAGAGAAGGGATGGAGGGGGAGAAGGAGGAGAAGAAGGTTGAGAATTGGAGAAGAAGTGAGAAGAGGAGAAAGATGAGATGAAGGACAAGAAGGAAGAGAAGGAGAAGAAGGTTGAGAATTGGAGAGGAAGTGAACAAGGAAGAGAAGAATGAGGAGGAGTTCGAGGATTGGAGAGAAAGTAATGGAAGGGAAAGGTGAA
>NW_007400421.1:0-824 GCF_000475195.1 Diaphorina citri | reverse complement strand
TACACCGGAATTCCTTTTCAAACCAGATGTCGAAAACTTTTGTCTCAATTTTGAAAATTTCACGGCAAAACTTGCTGGTGCTTCTCGCTTACCTCGGCTTCTGCAAAATCTTGAAGGAAAATTTAAGCATTTCGTCCGGTTTTCCAGATAAACCCAGCTTGAAAACGACGCCTTAATATTTCCATTCTTTGGCTTTGTTTTACTCACAATCTTATGTTTTTAACAGACCAAGCGCATGGTTTTGCTCTCAAAATTCTTAAATTGATGATGATTGACGCGGCTCAGGAATTTTCCTGACATCCTGTTCTATGACCCCATCCAATCAGTCGTGGTGGACACGGAACTTGGTTCACATCCTATGATCATAATATACGTCGGTCATCGCTCTCCTATCCTGCTCGAGAGATTTCACAGGATGTCAATCATTTGATACATAAATATGATACTGTATATGATATGGGATCACTCATAACAGGGAAGAGTCGAGAGCTTTGTAAAGACCTTGCTCATTAATGACATAATGAGATGCGACTTGTGCCCAAGTATGAATACGAGTATGCGACCTATTTTGTGGTGAATAGAATGTGGATGCACTGAACTAGCTTTTTATCCTGTTATGTATTTGTAATATGTATCATATCGATGTTGATCGACTTCGGTCAAGTAGTGTAGACGCACCTTTATGAATGTTATCATCGTGATTTCTAATTTAAATTTACCTATAATAATGTGACTAGGATCCACCCCTGGCCGATAACAGAAGGTGTAGAAGTATGTATCATCTATCAGTGCATTCGTCTCCAACAAAACGGTCCCCAAATACC
>NW_007400420.1:0-824 GCF_000475195.1 Diaphorina citri | reverse complement strand
AAACCATCAAAATATTGACATTCTCAAATAATTGAAAATATAGACATTCTTGAATAAAAATAATAATAAAAAATGAGTGGTAGCCATAGGAACACGAGACCTCCAAGAGAGAGTCGGAGCCCAGCACTGTTCCTCGAGAGGAGAATCACAGTGGAGCGAACATTCGGACCTTTTCCTGACGATCGGCGTGAACGGTACTCAGATGGACAAGTACCACGAGAAAGACATTCGTCAAGATTAGAACCGTCTGACAGAGACCGATCGAGGTCAAACAATCGAGATAGAGATCCATTAAGATCAGAACGGCAGAGACATTCAAGATTAGAACCGGATCATCCGGACAGACGTCTTTCAAGAGAATACGATCGACGTAGAGGTCGATCTAGATCGAGAGAATTCAATCCAGATAGAAGCCCATCAAGATACGATCGGGATAGAGATGGATCGAGATCAAAAGAATACAATCTAGATAGAGATCCATCTAGATACGATCGAGACAGAGATGGATCGAGATCCAACGATTTAGATCGGAATCGATCAAGATTAGAACAATACAATCGAGATAGACATCCTTCAAGATCAGATAGCAGACCTCTTTCAAGAGATAAGTACTTGAATGATAGACCTCCTTCAAGAGATCGGTACCTGAATGACAGACCGTCAAGAGATCGGTACTTGAATGACAGACCTCCGTCAAGAGATCGGTACTTGAATGACAGACCTCTGTCAAGAGACCGGTACTTGAATGATAGACCTCCGTCAAGAGATCGGTACTTGAATGATAGACCTCCGTCAAGAGACCGGTACTTGAATGACAGACCTCT
>NW_007400419.1:0-824 GCF_000475195.1 Diaphorina citri | reverse complement strand
CTTCCCTCCCTCCTTTTCTCTCTTGCACGTAATGAACACGAAAGCAAAGTTCAAAGACTCAAAGTCTTTTTTTTTACTTCTTTCTCTCTCCTCCTCCTCTCCTCTCCCATTCTTTTTCTCTTCTCTTTTATTCCTCCCTCTCTATCATTCTTTCACCTCCTCATCTATCTTTTTCCTCACTTTATATTTCTCCTTCCTCTCTCTTTTTCCACCTCCATCATCCCTTTACCTCCTTCTTTTTCTTCTTCTTTTTCTTTCCCTTCTCTCTATCGCTGCCTCCTCCTTCTTATTCTTCCCCTCCCCTTCTCTCCCTCTCTTCTCTCTCATCTTCTTTATTCCCCTTCCTTCTTCCCCCACCTCCTCCCCTTCTCTCTTCCCACACTCTTCCTCCCTCCTTTTCTCCTCTTCTTTTTCTTTCTTCCTTTCTCTTTCCAACTCTATCATCCCTTTACCTCCTTCTTCTTCTTCTTCTTCTTCTTCTTTCCTTCTCTCTATCGCTGCCTCCTCCTTCTTATTCTTCCCCTCCCCTTCTCTCCCTCTCTTCTCTCTCATCTTCTTTATTCCCCTTCCTTCTTCCCCCACCTCCTCCCCTTCTCTCTTCCCACACTCTTCCTCCCTCCTTTTCTCCTCTTCTTTTTCTCTCGTGTGAAATTTCTTCTTCTGTTTTTTCTCGCCAAAGTTTCTCATCTCCATTGGGAGTTATCTATCCACTCAGAAACAGTGGAGATGGTAGGTGATAACTTGGAGATAGTGTGTCAACTGAAGAAGTAGTCTAGCCCATGCAGAAGGTCCTGAGTTCGATGCTCACCGTGGACACAAAAATT
>NW_007400418.1:0-824 GCF_000475195.1 Diaphorina citri | reverse complement strand
ATTAAGTGTTTGACTTACGTATTGATAAATTCTATGGCCTGTGTTTTGAGTTGGTCCGCACTGTGCAGATCAGCAAGGATGAGGATCTCAGCGGCGTTCTCTATCGAGAGGTTTGTGCACAAGGCTTCCTCGCACATCACTTTCAGCCTTTCCAGAGCGTACTGAAAGCAAATAAATCGGTTTTGTTGATATAATAGGGTTGTTTTTGATCGTTAAAACAGGGTTAAATGGTAGAGATTACCTGGGACACCATACAGCCCTGTTACATATAAAAACTATTAGGCAATAATGTCGCCTTTTATTTATGATGCTTTGTATTTGTGTACATTGAAGTATAACAAACAAACAAACAAATAAATAGATAATAGAGCGACAGTGGCCTAACTGGTCAGCTTGGAGATTAGACCTGCATTGTAAGCGCTAGGTAAAAGGTTCGATTCCAAAACGGGACGAAATTTCTCCTAAACAGATAAAGGTTGTTCTCGAAACAACTGGCTTTCTGCTATCCTCTATCCTGTCTTCCTTATCTGTTCCATTTCAAGACAGTAAGGCCAGCCACTCACTATGAGGTAGACCTGACGACAGGTGATCAGGTCTACCTGATAGTGTATGTGCTTATCAGGTGTCAGGTAGGTATACCTGGAGTTGTGCTCATCATGTGTCAGGTAGGTATACCTGGAGTTGTGCTCATCATGTGTCAGGTCTATCTGATAGTGTGTGTGTGCCCATCAGGTATGCCTGATCTGATGACCTGAGAACTCACCTTGTCCGCGGCTGCTAATAGATCGTCCGCCATCTTGTCTAGCGAGGCCCAGCGCCCCGTG
>NW_007400417.1:0-824 GCF_000475195.1 Diaphorina citri | reverse complement strand
TCTGCACACCCTGTTTGTCCAATTTATATGAAAAATATGCCCGATTTTTTTTTTCTCCCCTTCCTCCGTTCGTTAAAATTGTATTCTTTTGACAGAAAAAAGCCCTTTTTTACCTAAAAATGACGTTTTTCCCTTTCTTTTTACCTCAGAATTTCACCTGTGACCGTGCATCGTTATTCATACTTACCTACTTCAATTTTTTTTCCTTTTTCCTTACTTTCCAATAAAAATTTAGGGGAATATTATTTTATCAGATGTAGGTAACATGTGTAGGGCTACACATGTACACAATTTCTTCAAGGAAACATTGAAGTAAAACAATTGTTTGGATCGGGCAAAGTGATAGTTTGAATTGGTAATCAATAAATAGACTTAGAAGACTTACTACTTCTTCTCCTCCTCTTTCTTCCCCTTCTTTTTCATCTCCTTCTCCTCTTCTTCCTACCCTTTCCTTCCTCATTTTTCTTCTCCTCATCTTATTCCTGTTACTTCTCCTCCTCTCTTCCTTCTCCTATTACCATCTCCCCTTCTTCTGCTCCTTCTCCTCTTCTTCCTCTCCCCTCTTTTTTCTCCCATTCCTCATCTTCTTCTCCTCTCTTCCTTCGGCTCTCCATCTTCCTCTTCCTCCTCCTCGTGGTACCTCTGTTCCCCTCCCTTTCTCCTCTTTCTTCTTCTCTTCCTGTTCTCCGTTTCTCATATGCCTTCTCACATAATAAATCAGTTGCGCTTACTTGGGTGATGTTTCAAAGTCATAGAGCAGGAAAAATGAGGACCAATGGAATTTTTTTTTTTTTTTTTTTTTTAAGAGATTGACAGAGGGAACT
>NW_007400416.1:0-824 GCF_000475195.1 Diaphorina citri | reverse complement strand
TATTCGGGTTCTGTTGTTAGGAACTTTAAGAGGTATATTATGGACTAGATATGTGCTGTTAATCTTGTTATTGAGAATCCCCCCAAAAAAAACACTTCGTGTTAAAAAAATTAACGTCAAGAGTTACCCTCCACAAAAAAGTACTGATATAAAAAAAAGACGTCAATGTGGGACCTCCCTTCTACATTAGCTCTTCTAAAGAAAATAATAATTTTCCATCACTCCTACATCAATTTACCTTGCTGTTGAACCATTGATCCCGGATTACGAAATCTAGATCTTGACCGCAGTGCACGGATGAAAATTAGTGATCTAGCATGAAAATGTTCCTATATTTCTTGTTCTTATACCTATTGGTATGGTGCCAAATTAAGAAACACGTAGAGATAGAAACTGAACCGAAATTACCGCTAAAAATATAGGTAATACAGTTAAACAATGCCGCAATATTATCATCCTTACATAGAAAGTAGAAAATTGTACAACATGCTCCAGTTTATGATAGTCGATTCCAGAAATAGTAAAAACATTCCAGAAAAACGTGACGTGACAGATATATTCGTATTATGCTTTCCTTTTGTAGTCAGAAATTGGCAACTATCTATAGGTACCTACCTATATTCCTATAGTAATCTGATGACCTTCTCTTCTGAAGAGCAAGAAAAAATCCCTACCCTCAACAGTCAACCAACAGTCTCAGCTACTAATCAACATTAAAGATCAGTAGTTGGTCATCATAAGATATTATGAAATCAACAATTTTCATGTTAAATTGAAGAGCAGTTGATGAACATTCCACCTCTTTGATGAATACGGTTAAAAAT
>NW_007400415.1:0-824 GCF_000475195.1 Diaphorina citri | reverse complement strand
AGGGAGATAAAGGAAAGGGTGGAGGAGCAAGGAAAGGGGGAGAACAAGGAAAAGGGGTGGAGGGGAAAGGAAAGAGTGAGGAAAGAAACGAAGAGTAAGGAAAGGTAGGAAAGAGACGAAGAGTAAGGAAAGGGTAAGGGAGAGAAAGAAAAGGGTAAGGGAAAGCAAGGAAAGGGGAGAGGAGAGCAAGGAAAGGGGGGAAGCAAGGAAGGGTAAGGGAGAGCAAGGAAAGGGCAGAGGATAGAAAGAAAAGTGGGGGAGCAAGATATCTCGAGCTATTAAAGTGTTTTCATGTGTGGGTGGAAAAGTGGAGTGACCGCGCATCGCTCCCTCTGTAAAATAATAGAGAAAATCCATGGTTAGATGGTTACCTAGGAGTCCTAAGGGTATTTATTTCTGTTTCACTGTGTAGGTTTGTTGGTACACACTTGCACGATGTACCTATCGGAAAGTAGGTAATGGAATCGATCTGCAGATTTTAAAAAAAATCACAAAATTGGTGGAGAAATGTATTTTAAGGTCCGCGGACTTACTGTACTTTGATTACTCCAAAGGTGATTTTTACTCTTTGGTCTGCAAACCAGCACACAGTACGCGTAAAACAATTGCCCATTAGATACATAAATTTTATCTGTCTATACCCCCGCCCCCCTTTCGGTAGGCCAGTTCTCCTTGAAAGAGCCCTGTAAAAACCATCATCAAATCAACTAAGCTCAACCTCCTCTGAAAACCAACACAAAACTCCGCCAATCCCGTTCAATTTCGAGGAAACAAGAGAGGGGGGCGAAAAAATAACCGCGCCTTGCGGAGCCCAAATGTAGGCC
>NW_007400414.1:0-824 GCF_000475195.1 Diaphorina citri | reverse complement strand
CCCTCGACCATACCATGATGTATACCTAGACTGCCTAGAGATAAGTAGTATAAATACTTTGCTGCTTCGGTGGTGTATTGGTCAAGACGCTCGCCTGGTAAAGAGGAGGGCGTGCGTTCAATCCCAGCCGAGGTATGGAAATTTATCCTCTAAACAATTTGAGAATTTGACCACAATAATAGTAGGAGCCTACTGCTGAAGTAAAGGGACTTTTCAGTCCTATGCGAGCAATATAAATAAGCACTATTATTATTATTATCTAGTTGCGTCTCATATTGTTAAGTCTCAGTAGCAGTTAGGTGCTCGCCGGGTAAGCCTAAGGGTGCGGGTTTGAATCCCTGCCGATGCACATATCTACCCATGCATTGTATCTATGAGATTCGTGGAAATATACTGGGGTTGACGATCTTTTGTGTATATTTAGATTTGTATAAGAACGTCGACTCCATAGATGTCTATAAGTAGATAGGTACCAAAATAATAATAATAATAAAAATAGAAATCTTAAAGATTAGCAAAATTTTATACCTACATTGAAAATTGCGAAGGGCATCCACTCGTAAAATTTGTAGGCAAAACCAAATGTCAGCAAAAAGCAATTACCCTAGTTAGGGCTGATCGAGAGGCTGACGAAACACGCCGACCCCGTGTGTACACGGGAAAAGGCGAAGAAAAAGAATAAGAAGACCCTTTGTATTACTTCTAAGAGTTCTGAGGGGATAATGCTGAAATATTCCCAACAGGTAATAGAACCCAACCAGCCCCCTTTCATTCAACAAGATGTGTTTGCTTCCAACCGTCACCTCATGGAGACCGAACTGTTG
>NW_007400413.1:0-824 GCF_000475195.1 Diaphorina citri | reverse complement strand
AAATTAATCAAAATGGGACAGATTATACATAGTAATAAATGTAGGTTAGATAGTTATGGTGCAAGAAATAGACAGGAAAACAGATGTACAGGCAAACTAGACACAAATTCCTCGGAGTTGAAACTCAGTACGCACTTCTGCCGTCCGGATTTCCAAGGAAGCTGGAAAGGCAGAAGAGAACTTTCTATGTATACATCTCTTCGAAAGACGGAAAGATGATACTGTTCTGTATAAACAGTAATTGCCAGCTTATACTGTAGGCAGGACCCTTTTTCTTACCTCATATTATGGCCTAAGGAAGAACTTTTTAGTCCAGGGAAAATCCTTCTCAGCATTAATGGCCAATCTTTCCACTGAGAGTTAACACAGTGTCGAGGGTTTTCTCTGACGTCACCCATTTGATTTACAAAGGCCAGTATTTCAAACTCCGTATTAACTGAAAACTCTCTGTAGTACGATGAGAAGGCAGGACTCTTTTTCTTACCTCATATTATGGCCTAAGGAAGAACTTTTTAGTCCAGGGAAAATCCTTCTCAGCATTAATGGCCAATATTACCACTGAGAGTTAACACAGTGTCAAGGGTTTTCTTTGAAGTTACCCATTTGATTTACACAGACCAGTATTTCTAACTCTGGATTAAATGAAAACTCTTTGTAGTACGATGAGGCATTAAAGGGCTAATCCTACTGTGTAAACTGTAAACTTTTCCATATTGTTTTCTTTCTTGTTCTTTTTTACATTCAATTTATTTTTTAATTTACTGAAGAAAATTAAACAAACTACCAGATACAGATATGGGTAACTATGCTGTGTAAAAAACAGT
>NW_007400412.1:0-824 GCF_000475195.1 Diaphorina citri | reverse complement strand
GAATTTGGTATTGGTATAGGTAGGGCCATTGGCTATAATTAATAAACACCCTTGGTCACTGCGACCCGGCTAGATCTTTTGTGACATGATGAATTTTGGAACACCCTGTACAGAAATTTTAACTATGCAGCAAACACTGGCCATAGAATGGCCAGTGTAGCTATGTACATATGCATATTATGTATGTACATAGACATATTTAAACCCCTTTGTAGGTATATGTACATATGTACCTACTTATGTACATAGGTATTTATGTATGTTACATTGCTTCTATTGTAAGTACATAATATGTACCTATTTGTGTACATAGGTATTTATGTATGTTACATTATTTCTATTGTATTCCACAAATTCCGATTGAATACCTATCTCTCTCCTTCTCTATCCTTCCTCTCTCTCTCTCTCTCCCCTATTCTGTCCTTCCCTCTCTGTCTCTCTCTTGTTTTATCTTTCCCACTATCTCTGTCACTATCTATTACTTCCTCATCTCCAAATCTCCTTTCTCCCTCTCACTCTCTCTCTCTCTCTCACTTCTCTAATTCTTTCCCCCTATCTCTCTCTCTCACTTCTCTAGTTCTTTCCCCCTATCTCTCTCTCTCACTTCTCTAGTTCTTTCCCCCTATCTCTCTCTCTCTCACTTCTCTAATTCTTTCCCCCTATCTCTCTCTCTCTCACTTCTCTAATTCTTTCCCCCTATCTCTCTCTCTCTCTCACGTCTCTAATTCTTTCCCCCTATCTCTCTCTCTCACTTCTCTAGTTCTTTCCCCCTATCTCTCTCTCTCTCTCTCAGTTCTCTAATTCTTTCCCCCTATCTCTCTCTC
>NW_007400411.1:0-824 GCF_000475195.1 Diaphorina citri | reverse complement strand
AGGAAGGACGGACTAAAAAGGTATAAGGGACGGACTATTGTATTCGCTTCGGTGTCGTCTGTCTGTCTGTCTGTCTGTGCCCATAGAAGGACTTATCCAAACCTGGTCGACCTATATATCAAATTAAAGGTCTTTTTACCAGGATCACGAAAATGGTGGTGCAAATTTCGTCCAGAAAACCATAAAGCCAAAATTCCAAAAAAAAAAACTGGTTTTTGGGGGATTTTTTTCATATTTTCTCACACAAATGAGCTCTGATCTTGAAATTTGTCGCGACGACCTATGATTCAAATTAAAGGTCTTTTTACCAGGATCACGAAAATGGTGGTGCAAATTTCGTCCAGAAAACCATAAAGCCAAAATTCCAAAAAAAACTGGTTTTTGGGGGATTTTTTTCATATTTTCTCACACAAATGAGCTCTGATCTTGAAATTTGTCGCGACGACCTATGATCTCAAAGCGAGAAAGTTTTAGATAACACTTCAGTCGTTATTTTAATACCGGTTTAGCGTCACCTATGTTAAGCTACGTCGAACAAGGCCAATAAATGGATGGGTGACTTAAACCTTATATTTAGAATAAAGGGAGAACGGGCTCTAGTCTTGATTTTAAATAATTACATGAAAGTAAAATCGAAAAAACAAATCAAGAATAATAATAATAATAAACTGAAAATTAAACAAATTAGGTAGGTACATAGGTACTGACTTTCTCTAATCACGATCGAATAAATTACGGGCTAAAAAGGACGGGCCCAGCTTTTGTTATTACTATTGTAATAATAAAGGAAGGACGGACTAAAAATTGCGATTTACCCAGAGGGC
>NW_007400410.1:0-824 GCF_000475195.1 Diaphorina citri | reverse complement strand
ATTTGAATGTAACCACAGTGGTAACATGAAGATTCAGGGACACTACTGGGAACAGGAGGTAGATAGTAGATACTACCTGGAGTACCTATGTAGTAAATACCATCAACATTATTGGATGGGACTTGGGCATCATCTTGAAGAAGTAGGTACTAAACCTGGTCATAGTTGTCCACATTACTTCACATGAAAAGGAACTTCAAATATTATGTTGTATAATTTAGGAGGAAAAAACTTCATTACTTTCAAAATCCATAGTTATCTGTAATTCTGAGGAGGTAGATAGTAGATACTACCTAGAGTACCCATGTAGTAAATACCATCAACATTATTGGATGGGACTTGGGCATCATCTTGAAGAAGTAGGTACTACACCTGGTCATGGTTGTCCACATTACTTCACTTGAAAAGGAACTTCAAATATGATGTATAATTTGGGAGGAAAAAACTTCATTACTTTCAAAATGCATAGGTAGTTATCTGTAATTCTGTATTACCCAAACTGATCTTAAAGTCTATTTACGTACGAAGCGAATCTCAATATAATAGTTAAAGTAACTCTAGTCCTCTACCCAACATAAATTTCTTTATTACACTGCCCTAGATTAGCTCAAGCAACCAATCATTGGAACTTTTACCAAATCAAACAGAGCAATATGCAATGAACTATCACCCGCAGTAATACGCCCATGATAGAAAGCAAAGCAAACAATATTCTGCTCAATAGTAGCCCATAGTCTGTAGGATACTAGAATCCCATACCGACCATTATGGCATACTCTCAGCTCCCATAAATTTGTTTGGATTGAGCTTCCAATGTACTAAAC
>NW_007400409.1:0-824 GCF_000475195.1 Diaphorina citri | reverse complement strand
TTTTTCAGAGCCGGAGCTGCCGTAGGCCGGGGCCTCAAAAATATACACCATCATGTCGAAGCTGGAGCCGGAGATGAATTCATGAAAACCGACCTCCAGCTCCTAGGTAGGTACTTGGGAAAAAAAACTACTTAAAAAAAATGAATATTTTGTTCACGACGTGCGACAGCGGACGGTGGGCACCAAATCAAACAGCAACCAGTGTCACGAATTTTTGTGACACCACGGGGAATCGAACGTAAAAATCTTGGTCAGAGTTGGAGGCGTAGCCAGGTTTTTGATTGCCAGCTTCAGGAGCCGGATGAGCTACCAAATTAACTGTCGCAGACGGAGGTGACCTCTTTTGCCCCAGCTCCGCAGCCCTAGGGTTGCAGTGTTTAAGTTCAATTTGTAACTTGGTGGCGGGAGTTTCATTTTTCGTCCCCCGACAAGTTACCTGTCTACTGAAATTAACCTCATACCTACATAAAATACTCGTAGAGCAGCAACCAGCAGGTATTCTAGGTCTCTAGGTGAGCTAGAGTGGGGCCGAGAAAAGATATTAAAATTATTTTTATAGCCAGCAGATCCCCGTGATCCATCCGGATAATAACCACGTGAAATGTTGCTTAACTTCAGTTGTCCTCCAAACCTCTACCAGTTGTCCTTAAACCTCTACCAAAAAGGTAGAGGTTTAAGTTCAAAGAAAAATCTGAAAAAAGATTTTTATAGCTCACTTCTGTACACACATCTCCAATATCCACTTCCTCGCACCCCCTTGATCATAGGACTTCTCACAAAAAGTAGGACCTCCCCTCAACGACCTTGAAATGTTTCTTTCTCTT
>NW_007400408.1:0-825 GCF_000475195.1 Diaphorina citri | reverse complement strand
AAACTCAGTAGGACAGTGGTATGATGGACTTTGGATCTGGAGGTTGGTGGTTCGAGTAAACAGTGTAAAAAGTTACACCAATGCTATTATGGCGGACCCCTCGGACATCCAATGAAAGTAAAACCAAAGACCAAGATTGGAAAATAGAAATTGATTAAGAGCTCGTTAGAGAGTAAACAACTAAACAGACACATAGGAGATTAATAAATTTCAGTGTGACATTTTTGTATGTCCGCCGTGAAAAAATGATGTTTATGCAATGTGCAATAAAAAAAGGTAAAGTCAATTCTGAGCAGAATTCGACAGCGCCATAGTCCAAAAATCCCAATGGATAGGTAGCAATTCCGCCATTTCAAAAATATACCTACCTACTCTGATTTCGCCAGGAATAATAAAAAAAGGTCTCTTGGTCCTTCGCATACTTGGACTTCGCAGTGCAAAAAATTTCCTTTTTTTCATTTAAGTAAGTGTTTTTCCAGACTGTCCGAGTGGTACAAATTCAACTTAACCATTTGATACCTCAACTGTCACTTCTCTCTTGAGACAGAAGAGGTCTGGCACTTATGATGCAAGATTTCAAATTTAATCTCAGTTTAGACGGCAGAAAAGCTCTGTGCCTAAAAGCTGCGATAAACTCATAAGTGCATCACATGGTGGAAAGATTCCCTCCGGTGTTATGCGGAAAACAGAATTCAGGAACCAGCGGTTGACAAACGGTTTTGTTGACCCTTTTATGGGCGGCACAGTACCAAAGTTCTCAGGTGATACCTCCTATGTGGTAGGACACGGGATTTAATCCCTTCCTACTTCTGAGGCATTACATTT
>NW_007400407.1:0-825 GCF_000475195.1 Diaphorina citri | reverse complement strand
GTGTAAATGTATGGAATGTAGAAAATAAAAAGACAAACAACTTTCTAATTTATTGTTATTAGAAAAAAGTTACCGGAACGAGATATTCTCAAAAAACCCCTTTTTTTGGTCGCCATTTTGAAAAAAAGGCCGCCATTTTGTTCGTATACATGGTTTTCGGTGTCACCCCTTCCTAAAAGTTTTTTATGGTCCAAATGAAGGTCCATGCCAAATTTGGTGCTTTCCTGACGAAATGCAGCTTTTTTGACGTTGGGCCACCCACTATGGTCCAAATGAAGGTCCATGCCAAATTTGGTGCTTTCCTGACGAAATGCAGCTTTTTTGACGTTGGGCCACCCACTATTTCCTTATCCTATAGGAAGGAAAGTAGGTAATGTAATTATATGGTCCAAATAAAGGTCCATGCCAAATTTGGTGCTTTCCTGACGAAATGCAGCTTTTTTGACGTTAGGCCACCGACTAAATCATTTCTTGACCCCGCCGGGAATCGAACCCGGGTCTCCCGCGTGCAAGGCGAGCGCAGTGACTACTACGCCATGGGAGCTGACTAGAGAGACGATTATAAAAAAGAAAGAAAAACAGAGAGGTACATAAAAAAGAGGTTGGACAAAGGGAACTTTAACAACGGAGGTCTTATTGTCCCAAAATCGAAGAGAGGAAGACAGGATGGGAGAAAGCTAGCCGTTCCGAGAACGAACCTTGTTTATTTAGACTACAGTTCGCCCCGGGCGGGTATTGGTAGTTAACATAATGTAAATGTAAATGCAATTTCTTTGTGTTATTATGTCACAACTTTGGTGCTCACTGCAGCATTGTAGGATTTTT
>NW_007400406.1:0-825 GCF_000475195.1 Diaphorina citri | reverse complement strand
GCTTAATTTTAGTGATCTGTTAGGAATTAATGGTATACACTATGAATATTATTATTCCCCCACGTCGTATTTCTGCATCTAATACATCTAGCTACCTATTTGATCAAAGTAGAGAATTTTTATGAACGCCTAAAATCTATTTAGCTATGCAATGTGCAACGCACACTAAAGAAAAGATCAACACCTAGGTAACTAGGTAATACATAGTTTACTTCAGTAGTATTGATAAATGAATACCTACTATCCTGCTAGCTAGCTCACACAAATGAGCTCTGATCTCGAAATTTGTCGCGACGACCTATGAACTCAAAGCGAGAAAGTTTTAGATAACACTTCAGTTGTTATTTTAAGACCGGTTTTAGCATCACCTATGTTAAGCTACGCCGAGCAAGGCCAATAAATGGATGGATGTCTTAAACCTTAAATTGGGAATAAAGGGAGAACGGGCTCTAGTCTTGATTTTAAATCATTACATGAAAGTAAAATCGAAAAATCGAATCAAAAATAATAATAAACTGAACATTAAACAAATTAGGTAGGTACATAGGTACTGATTTTCTTTAATCACGATCGAATGAACTATGGGCTAAAAAATTCCCGGAGGGACGGGCCCAGCTTGTTAGTCTCATCGTGGCAGCCTAAATGAGGTGTTCTTCTTAGATTTGGACTTGGTAGCTTGGACTTGGAAAAGGGAGAAAAAACTTTATAGAGAAAGTAAAAAAAGTTAGCTTGTTGTGATCCATCCTGCGTTTCTATGTACATTATTAGGTATAAAAATTTATAGTATTATTATTTGTGTTATCTTCTAATCCCTCAAGCTATTTC
>NW_007400405.1:0-825 GCF_000475195.1 Diaphorina citri | reverse complement strand
GAAGCGCAACGCATCCGGGAGATATTCCCGAATATCCCGCTCAATGCGATCGTGCGAGAACTTGGTAAGTACTTAATAAATTGGAATTAAATTTAGGTCTTATCTGTTATACTTTTCTAAGAGAGAATCTGCTTTAAGTAAGTGATCAATGGGAGAAGAAAATCGTTCGTAGCTCCGTGAAAAATTGACATAATGGAACAGTATGGGTATTGTCAGAAAGCTGAGACTTCAACGCATCCGGGAGATATTCCCGAATATCCCGCTCAATGTGATCGTGAGAGAACTTGGTAAGAAATTAACAGCCTGTTTCCAGAAGAAAATCGTTCGTAGCTCCGTGAAAAATTGACATAATGGGACAGTATGGGTATTGTCAGAAAGCTGAGACTTCAACGCATCCCGAATATCCCGCTCAATGTGATCGTGTGAAAACTTGGTAAGACATTAACAGCCTGTTTTTACTTGTCTTTCGGATAAAAATCGTGTCGTGTGTAGTGGAAAAACTATCATTTGAAATTATATTGTTGTTATATTATATTGTAACAGTACAGGACATTTGTTGTCGTTCGGAAAAAAAAAATCTTGTGTGTAGTGAATTTTATGCCTTGATTGGGAATTGAACGACTGAGTTTTGTTTAGTTCCATTTATTTGCCTAATACCTGTTGGGAAAATGGCTCCATAGGTAATTCCTTTGCATTTGTAAACAACAAACATTTATTTTGCAGGTCGTAGTCACGGTAATGCAGAGTTGACCATTAGTAGACTCATTGCCGACAGCTCATTCCAGAACTTGAGTTTCAATTCATCCTCCTCTTTCAATCAGGTAA
>NW_007400404.1:0-825 GCF_000475195.1 Diaphorina citri | reverse complement strand
GGTACCTGTTACTTACAAGTCCACAGGCTATGTACTCAGGTTTAAAGGATTGGATGTAATTTCAAACTTTTACGTATTGTTGACGGATCTTAAACATAGGACTGGTCCTACATATACCATTTTGAGACCGAAAAATAAAACAGAATCTAAAGAATTTGTGTGTAGCGTAGTGGCCATTTTGAGACCGAAAAATAAAACAGAATCTAAAGATTTTGTGTGTAGCGTAGTGGTCAAGGCGCTTGTCTGGTAAACAGGAGGGGGCGGGTTTAATCCCAGCAGAGGCATGGAATTTTATCCTCACTTATTTGAAAAATTAACCACATAAAAGAGCCCTAAGGTTTGCAAGTAATGTAGTGTTTCTCATCAGAATTTTCCCCTTATTTTTGATTCCAGGTAAGAATGAACTCATCTGAAAAAATTTGGTCTGTCCTCAGCTATCTGTAAGTATCACCATAGTGTTTTTCAGGAATAAGCCCCTGGAATTTTCCTTTTATATTGAGGGCATAGCTTAATCAAAGGCATTCATTGTACATACTAAACACCTAACGTATAAGTCGGTACTAAAATAACATAATACCAATAACTGAATGTGACTGAAATCTCAGCTTTCGTCTTCAGTCCTGCTAGTCCTTAAAACTTAAAACACTTTGTTTGAAAATGGCTGAACTTTTGTTTGATAGAGTTGTCATTCGATGACAAGCTTCTGGCCGCACCTCATTCAGCCAGCCTATTTATGTAGCTTGGATGGTAGCGTGTCTGCCTTGTAAACGCTAGGTCGATTCCCGCCCAGGGCGGATTTTATCCTGAACGGATAATGTTCGTTCT
>NW_007400403.1:0-825 GCF_000475195.1 Diaphorina citri | reverse complement strand
CAATTTCGAGACGATAAGACCTCACTACCTTAGATGTTAAAGTTCCCTCTATCAAACCTCTGGAAAAAAAAAAAAAAAGTTTAATGTAGGTACAAACGTTAGTCAGGGTTGCAAATTTTTGCTTTAAATTACAATCCTTGGTACCTTCCTCTAATATAGACCAAATTGGTCCATATGGTGCCAACATAATTGTTTCATATTGTCTCTTTTTCTTGATAATATAAAAATCTAATAGACCAAATTGGTCCATATGGTGCCAACATAATTGTTTCATATTGTCTCTTTTTCTTGATAATATAAAAGGGTAGGATGGTTAAACTTACTTTAAATAATAATAATAAAAAATATTTATTACAATTAAAAAAAAGTAAAAATAAAAATATTTAAAAATAATGAGAGAGAGAGCCTCAGAGCCCACTCTGAGGCTTAGGTTTTGGGGCAAACAGCCCTAAAGGATGGGTTTAGCTTCGAAAAATCTATAAATGAAGTATTAGATGTGGAAGGTCAAGTGTTGTCCTTGTACTTGCAAATCCTCAATTAATCCAATGAACATGGCCTGTGAACAAAGCAAAAGAAAATCATTGGTTGGGCATTCAGGATCTATTAAGAAATTTACAAAGCGGGTTTTGTTATGTATAAAAAATAGTAATAAGATTTAGAGAAGTAACTGAAAAATATCGAGATAGAAGTCCAAAATAGAGAAAAAATAGAAGAGAAAAAAGTGATGTTTGTCATTCAAAAATACAGAGATGGACCAGTATTCAAAGGGAATACATCCAAGAATTGTAATCAAGAAAATAGACACATCACAAGATATACTATTAT
>NW_007400402.1:0-825 GCF_000475195.1 Diaphorina citri | reverse complement strand
TAATAAAAAAAGGTATACAACATACAACACGACTTGAATAACTAAAATCTCAAATAACTAGACTAGCTACTCGTACGTAACTAACTCGTGTCTTCGCGATCGACTAAAATGGTTAACCACGAGTACTGTGGGCACAGCGAACATGGGAAAAGTACCAACTGATGTGAATAGATGTCAACCTGATGTATAATGTATGTTTGTGGTTTGTCTGTGGAGGCTTCATTTATCTTAATTAGTCTGCTATTGAAAATAGAAAGGGCCAGTTGGAGACCAAGGTAACTATTAATTAAATCTGTAGCAAATTCCCACTTTGCGATTTACTGTTTATTCAGCCGATTTATTTAGCGTATTTTTGGGGCACCTGTTGTTGACTAATCCGCACCAATTTACTTCGAGTCTTGGCCATTTTTGCCAAAGTGTTGGCCATTGGTCATTTTTGCCGAATTTTATCAAAGTCTTGGCCGTTCGTGAGTTTTTTTTTTTCCGGTAAGGCGCTTTAACACTAGCTACGGGGAGCAGTAGGTCGTTTGCGCCGACTCCTTGCGTGGACTAAATCATGTTCGTGAGTTTTGATGAAATGAATAAACTAATAAAATACCTATTGAACTGAGCTAAAAGTCTTGGTTGGTAGATTTCCGCCTTGGACGGAATGTTCGTTCTCGGAACGGCTGGCTTTCCTCCTATCCTGTCTTCCTTCTTTCTTCCTTTTCGGGATGATAAGACCTTGGAAGTTACAGTTCCCTCTGTCAAACCTCTCGAAAGAAAAATCATTTTCATTGCGCTAAAGGGTCCGGTGGGGGACCTTTTCGTGAAATTATTATTTCT
>NW_007400401.1:0-825 GCF_000475195.1 Diaphorina citri | reverse complement strand
GTGTGTGTGTGTGTGTGTGTGTGTGTGTGTGTGTGTGTGTGTGTGTGAGAGAGAGAGAGAGAGACAAAGAGAGTGAGAGAGAGAGAGAGAGGGAAGATGAAAGAGAAAAATCCATCTCCAGTTAGGATTAGCTTAGGGGATGAATGCATTGTGTTTATAAAATTTAATAAAATAAAGCAGAAATTATTCATATTCTTTTGAGTACTTCTTCTTCTTCTTCTTCTTCTTCTTCTTCTTCTTCTTCTTCTTCTTCTTCTTCTTCTTCTTCTTCTTCTTCTTCTTGCTTCTTCTTCTTCTTCTTCTTCTTCTTCTTCTTCTTCTTCTTCTTCTTCTTCTTCTTCTTCTTCTTCTTCTTCTTCTCCTCAGTTAAAAAATAGTGGTGTATTCTCGAATACGAAATGAAATGAACTTGCACAAAAAATATATGGGCAAGCTTTTTTTTATGTGACTGAAAGTAAGTGCTGCTAATACACAAGCTTTTTTGTCTGTGCCCGAACACCCTTATCACCTTAAATTCAACCTAATAGGGCTTTTATGTTCTAAAATTATAATGAAGAAATTTGGTTGTCTGAAAATGAAGCTAGAAGGTAGGTATATCGTATATCAAGAGTGTTATTCCTAGATGACAGATTGGAATTGAATTCCAAAGGGTTACTTTCTGGTGCTAGGTAATTGACCAAGAAGGTACTGAGCATGGTCTTTTTCCTGTTGTGTATTTTCTTACCTATCTGAAGGGGGACTTTAAAAATATGGTAAGTGTACCATTTATTCGCCCACCTAAAAAACGTACCATTTATTGGCCCACCTGTACCATACGCCACATAA
>NW_007400400.1:0-825 GCF_000475195.1 Diaphorina citri | reverse complement strand
TCTCTCTCTCTCTCTCTCTCTCTCTCTCTCTCTTTCATAAATTTCTAAAAATGCTAGAGCTACCGTATGTTCTCTCTTGTCCTTCTCTCTCTCCTCTCTTGTCCTTCTCTCTCTCCTCTCTTGTCCTTCTCTCTCTCCTCTCTTGTCCTTCTCTCTCTCCTCTCTTATCCTTATCTCTCTCTATTTTCTCTCCCTCCCCTCCTCCTCGTTTTAGGATCTCTTCATCAGATGTAGTGGTGTAGAGAGGAGGGGGTTAAAGGGGTGATGACCTTGAAGTGTACAGTTTTTCTGATCCCCACCGGGAATCGAACCCTGTCACTAAGTCGTCTAAATGCTCAGAGCAGAGCATGTCCTCTCCCCTCTCCCCTCTTTGGGATTTCTTCATCAGATGCAGTTGTATCGGGAGGAGGGGCAGTTAAGACGTGACGACCTTGAATCCCGATGGGGGATCGTAACCCACCGGGAATCGTGTGTTCTGTGGCGTAGCATGTTCATCCCGTAGTATGTCCCTCATCAGATTTAATTTAATTTGTTACCTATGGTTCGAATATTGCTTGGTTAATCTTCTTTGTTTATCTGGTTCCTGCCCTCCTGTCATTTCTAATATTCCTTTTCCTCTTTGCCACTTCCTTTTATTATTTCTTTACTTCTCCTGTTATGTAAGACTCCTTCCTGCATCTCTAGTGCTTCACCCTCTCTTATTTTGAATGTTCTCCATCTGTCTTTAGTCTCCCTTTTTTAGACTCTCTCTTGGTTCTTTTTACATCTTTCCCCTTTAGTGTACCTATTTCTTTACTTCTCTTGTGACTCCTACTCTTATGCACG
>NW_007400399.1:0-825 GCF_000475195.1 Diaphorina citri | reverse complement strand
ACCAAGCTAAACGTAGCTTACCTCATTGATATTATGCTTAAGTTTCAGGGTGGTTGGAGGTGGGTTATGTCGTCTTCTATATTCACACGGCAGTAATATTGTGTCACCCATCCAGATAGTAACCAAGCTAAACGTAGCTTACCTCATTGATATTATGCTTAAGTTTCAGGGTGGTTGGAGGTGGGTTATGTCGTCTTCTGTATTCACACGGCAGTAAGATTCGCTTTCTCTCTTCTTGACTGTTTCGGTCCTTGTTCAACTTGTGGGCGTAAATAGATGCTCTGTCCTGCTCGGAAGCTTTTGAATCTGGAATAATAATCGAACGGAATGAGTTCCGAGTTTTAAATCATCATCAGGGCCGCTCGTGAAATGTGTATAAATAGACTTGGTCTTCCTTGGTGACGGTTTACTACTCGTCTCCTGATCTGGAGGTCGCGGGTTCACTAGTTCAGCAGCAGTATGATCGAGCCTTAAAGTTCTAAAAGAATAAACTTGTTTCCTTCGATCTCTTACCTTTCTCCTTATGACCGGTCGTGTCCTGTGTATAAATAGACTTGGTCTTCCTAGGTGACGGTTTACTACTCGTCTCCTGATCTGGAGGTCGCGGGTTCATTGGTTCAGGACCAGCAATAATAATTTGAAAAAGAAAAAACTCGTTTCCTACGATCACTTACCTTTCTCCTTATGACCAGGGCCACTCGAGTCCTGTGTATAAATAGACTTGGTCTTCCTTGGTGACGGTTTACTACTCGTCTCCTGATCTAGAGGTCGCGGGTTCACTGGTTCAGAGGGGGCGGGGCGGGAGAGGGTTTTACGAATGCGGTG
>NW_007400398.1:0-825 GCF_000475195.1 Diaphorina citri | reverse complement strand
GCTTTTTTTTTTTTTTTTTTTTTTTTTTTTTGTCAAAGAGATTCCGCTTTGGACACCCACACTCGCTGCTAAAATACAGCTACACTAGAAATAAAATGTATATAAAGAGTGAGTGAATGAGTTACAAAAAAAGTCTGTTGTTTTTCAGTGGACTTGGTAGACACTGTAGACAGTGAGATCCCATCTTCCATCTTCCCATATATGTAAGGAGTTCAAGTTTTAGGATCTGACTCATTGTTAATTTGGAACAGGAAAATATAATATGAATGCCAGCCTACATTGCGAGCGAGCTTGTGGAATAGCTGTATAGCTGGTTGCAGGTTCGGTTTCCACCGCGGACGAACTTTATCCCAAATAGATAGGTTCTTTCTCGAACCGGCTGATTTTCTCCTATCCTGTCCTCTTGAAGATTTCTGGACGGTTCCCCTATTAAATCTCTAGGAAAAAAAACTCTGATGGTTTCAACTTATGTGCTTGTGAAGAAGAAAAAAAAGTCTACATTTAGGTTGTATCTAAGTACGTTAATTTCGAACAGAAAAAAATATGCCTCTCTTCTCTTCTAACTCGGTGTTCTCCCTCTCTGTCCCACTCGCAGCAAGACTCGGACGGTCAAGGCTGCCCTTTCTGTCGAGCGGAAATCAAAGGCACGGAACAGATCGTCGTCGACCCTTTCGATCCCAAGCGACAGCACAAGGCGGGCACTCTTCTGGAGCTGGATGACCTAGACGACGAGGTAGCTGAGTCGTGAGTCCCCCCCTGCCCCCCTGCTCTTATCCTTAAACTCCCCCCCAGGGGCCTCTGCTCACGAACGACTTCGCACTCCCC
>NW_007400397.1:0-825 GCF_000475195.1 Diaphorina citri | reverse complement strand
AACTATCAATATACGTGGTAGGTAAGTTTCCGAGTGGTCACTTGGGTGTGCTCTGTTGTTACTTCGTTCTCTCCAACACTGGTCAAAGGGGTTATGGATCAAAAGAAATGATCTAAAACAGTGACATTCTTCATAGATCAGATCTAGTTGTTCGGGATCCTTGAGTTTGCCATGAATGACAAAATCGACAACTGGACATCACACGACACTATCCTGTCATTGGAAATATCAATATACGACAGTGAATGAATAGAATGAATAGCAGTCAAAACTCTTGTCCTGCAACAACCCACACAAGCTGAAAATAGACTGAAACTAATGTGGTGGGAAATGAACTTTGGTTCTCCCGCGAGCGGGGGTATAAAAATAAAAACATATTTTCTATTTGGGAATTCAGGAGGGACATCAGACTTTTTCTCTCTTATGTAGATCAGTAATGGTATATGAATTGTCCTTGCAAAATACAAATGGCAAAGGCATTCATAACCGAAAGGACTGAACTGTGCTTCGAGTCCCAATAGTAGTACATAACATAGTTATATGGTATGATGGAGACAAGCTAGTCATCTTGAGAATGCATTTCACACCTATACGCCTCAGAGCGGGCTTTCTGTGTATGGGGCTAAACAAGTTAAACTTAGGTACATATTTTTCCTTTTCTTGTGAGCTCTGATTGTTTGTATGGGTCAAATATTACAATGAACGATTGAGCAAATTTTTCCTCATTGAATGCTACTAAAGAACTTTGGACATCCCGTGAGTCCATTAATCTAGTCACGAGTTTATATCATTACTAGCTGAATTCCGTCGCTTCGCTCCGGAATC
>NW_007400396.1:0-825 GCF_000475195.1 Diaphorina citri | reverse complement strand
CAGCTGAAGTTGTAGAGTTCTAGAAGTTTTTTCCTAGCTGTTGGTCCCATGTTTTTGATAAATTCAGGGTGGATTTTAGAGAATATATGAGAATACTCAAATTTTAACAAACCACATTACAGACCCTGACAAATTATTAGTTACCTTCTTTGATTAAGATATTTTCCTGTAAAATATGCTTGATTTCAGGTGGACCCCAGCAAAGGTAGTGTAGGTTTTGGATCCGGACTTCATGGCTGGGCCTTTACCCTGAAACAGTTTTCTGAGATGTATGCTGAGAAATTCAAAATCGATGTTGTGAAGCTCATGAACAGGTGAGAAAATGATTATTGATTAACTTTCCTTCGCCCCCATGACCTTAACCTTTTAGCCTTGAGGTAGTGAAGAGAAAGCTAGGTATATCTGTATTATATATATACAGGGTGTCCCAGAATTTATGCTTTAATTGATTTTCTCGGAGCCTGTTCGAAATTTCAAAAAAAAAAAAAAAAAAAAAAAAAACCGTAACTTTTTTTCGGGGCCGGTTGAAAATTTTGAAAAAAAAAAAAAAAAAAAAAAGTCGTAACTTTTTGATTTTTGAAGCAGACATTTTGGCAATATCGCGATTCGCGAAAAATTTCGCAAAGTCCGCGAATCGGGTACCAACTTTGGATTTTTAAATTACCTCTATTTTTTATTGCATATTCGTTTTCTACGTTGAATTTGAAGTATAATCGACTACTCACTCGATTTTTTGCGATTCGCGGAATTCGCGAAAAATGCGAATCACAAAAGTGCTTAGTACAAGTGTGACCTACCAAATCTGAGTGTATTTTGCTCCCAAAT
>NW_007400395.1:0-825 GCF_000475195.1 Diaphorina citri | reverse complement strand
ACACATGCTGCATGCACCTGTACGCTGTACGTTATACATTCGTACTAGTACGTTACTACCTACAGTACCTACACCTACTGACACTACACTACCTATAACTTGACTCGCGGGTTTTTGTGTTTTTCGTACGTAGGTACCTACCTATCTTTTTAAACTTTTTACTTTCTTTTTTTGTATTCAGTTCCCGTATTTTCCATAGATTTGGAAAAAACCGGAACAAAGGTGTGTTCCGGCGGAACATTTGATTTTTGACAAAAATACGGATTGTTCCAGGAAATAACGTACGGTTGGCAACCCTACTTTCGGCCCTGATGGCCTCTGGAGCTGGAGCTCAAAATGGATATTTCAATTTTTTTTTTTATTGACAATAATTAAAAAAAAGTTAGTCAACTTAAGTATGTATTATTTGTAAAAAAAAGGAAACTTTTGCACAGAATATAGTAGATTATATTAAAATTCAGACCCAAAAATGAAATTTAGACTTTCGGCCCTGATGGCCTCTGGAGCTGGAGCTCAAAATGGATATTTCAAAATTTTATTTTTAGGACTGAATGCTGATGGCCTCTGGAGCTGGAGCTCAAAATGGATATTTCAAAATTTTATTTTTAGGATTGAATTTCAAAATGAATAATTAGTGGGACCTATTTGAAGCATAAATCACCAATCAATATGAATTTTCCATTTTTGTTGCTTCCCCTATGTGTGAGAGAACATGGAAAATGAAAATTTGAGTAGGCCATAACACCGGCCTTGGTTGTTGGATTGAGCTCAAACAGTACTACAAGACCTTTGATATGATGTATCACAAGTAGGGGCTTTTGAGAG
>NW_007400394.1:0-825 GCF_000475195.1 Diaphorina citri | reverse complement strand
TGATGATGAGAATCTGAGTATTCTCGAAAGCTCACCAAATATTACCACCAGTTGTATGTCGAATCTCAATTGTCTTTTTAATTTTTAATTAATGAAGATTCTTAATTAAATAATTATTCCTCGATAATTATTTTAGTTTTATTCTTTCTTGTCTTTTGGATTTGGACGCAGTTTGAAAAGTTTCGGAGGGAGCGTCGCAGGGAAACTAAAAGAGAAATCTAGTTTTACCGTCGAAAAATAGAAAATTAATACATATGTATAAAAAAAGTTGATGAACTTTCGATGATAGGTATAAATGATAGGTATCTAATTCCTTAAAAATAAAATTAATTAATTAAAATGTTTTTCTTTTGTGAAAATTAAGCTATCTCAGTGGTGTTCCACAGCCAGTCACGGAATCAATCATTTGCATGATACAAATTTCTTGACCCCGCCTGGAATCGGACCCGGGTCTCCCGCGTTCAAGGCGAGCGAAGTGACCACTACGCCATGGGAGCTGATTAACTTAAATTCATTATGGTGCGATTAAGTCTAAAAACAGAGTGGAGCGGATAGAATAGGTATAGGTAGGTTTTATTTGATATCAACCTAAGCTTAATCTAAGCTTCTAAGATAAAGCATAGGGGTTAATTTTAACCCCTGTGTGAACTGCTCTAGATTTCGATGTTCTAAAAACCCAGAAAGAAATTTGAGCCCTTCTCTTAAACTTTTATTTACCTACGTATAAGCGGGTAGCTCTCAACTCTACCAGAACGAAAAGTATCAAATATCACTCAGGATTACTCAGGAACATCTGCATGGGTGTAGGAAGGGGGGGGGGGCAGG
>NW_007400393.1:0-825 GCF_000475195.1 Diaphorina citri | reverse complement strand
AAAAAAAAAATGAGCAGGATAAACAAGTTAGCAATTCTCTTCTAATTCTATGAGCAGGGTATGAGTTTAAAAAATGAGCAGGAGAAACAAGCTAGTCTCTTCTAATTCTATGAGCAGGATATGAGTAAAAAAATGAGCAGGATAAACAAGCTAGTTTCTTCTAATTCTATGAGCAGTATATGAGTAAAAAAAATGAGCAGGAGAAACAAGCTATTCTCTTCTAATTCTATGAGCAGGATATGAGTAAAAAAAATGAGCAGGATAAACAAGCTATTCTCTTCTAATTCTATGAGCAGGATATGAGTAAAAAAAAATGAGCAGGATAAACAAGCTATTCTCTTCTAATTCTATGAGCAGGATATGAGTAAAAAAAATGAGCAGGATAAACAAGCTATTCTCTTCTAATTCTATGAGCAGAATATGAGTAAAAAAAAATGAGCAGGATAAACAAGCTATTCTCTTCTAATTCTATGAGCAGGATATGAGTAAAAAAAAATAGCAGGATAAACAAGATAGCTATTCTCTTCGAATTCTATTCTATTCTAGTATAATCTACTTTCTTTCTTCCTAAACTGAAGTGGCAAAATGCTGGAAAATCTCATGAAATTTCTATGAAACTTTCGACTCTTTCGAGGCATTTCCCTAACATGTGATTGGTTTTTTGGTAGTTACCTAAAGAATACAATTCCATTTTCTCCCCTTCTTTCATTTCCTCAAAGGTCCCTCGATATTTTACCTCATTTTCCATTTTTACTTTCCTTATCCTATAGGAAGGAAAGTAATGTAATCGGGTCGAATTTTCGATGGTCAGTTTTTAGTGCCAAA
>NW_007400392.1:0-825 GCF_000475195.1 Diaphorina citri | reverse complement strand
GAGACAAATGTGTTACCACTGATGTCTTCTAGAATCTGAAAGAGAACATGCAAAAATGATTTTTTACAGTGCTTTACTGGGACTGTTGAAGTAGGACATGACAGAGTCCGTTTAGCTCAACACTTTTGTATACCTAGCTTCATTAGCTATTGTTTCATCACTAAAGATTGGATTATATGCACCTGTCAAAATATGCATACAAGAAATGCAATATGCACCATAAAATGACCAAAATATGCCACATAAAATGCATAACTAAATCAGCTTTTTACACAAATTTAACTGTCAAAATATGCAAAATATTTTGCATATGCATTTGCATATAATCCAAAGTATATTCAGCACTATAGAAATCTATTACCATTGTAAATGGGGATTCTAGTTGCTTGAGTTTAGCTACTTTTTCAATAAAGGCATCAATCTGTAGAGCTTCTTCCAAATGATCTCTTCTTCTTGTTTCCTGATCTTGACTGAGTCCTCGGATGATTCTATCCAACACACCTTCCACAGTTGTGACCTCTGAAATATAAAAAAAAATGTCAAATCAATTAAAATTATATTTCAATAATCTTTCTACACTGGTGGGCCATTCTGGCACTGGTCACTACCTAATTAAAGTTTAACTCACTGGGAATTAAACCTGGAACCTCCAGCATGCAAGCCTAGTGTAATACTCACTTGGCCACATAACTTTTGTCATGTGTTAGGTAACTTTTTTTTTCTTTCTTTTTTTCTTTGTGTGATGGGCTGAATCTATAATTTAATAATTTCAATGTTGGCACACTCAAATAAATATTAATAATAATATAATTTAATAATTTTTTT
>NW_007400391.1:0-825 GCF_000475195.1 Diaphorina citri | reverse complement strand
AGGGAACGTTGGACACCTCTGAATCCAACCGCATCTCTGTTACAACTTCCTTAATGTCACCCTCCCCTTTGATCCTTTGCCCGCCAAAATTTTCCAGACCTTTTCTTTCTTATGGAGTGGGCTAGGGTGAAATACCTACCTTCCACTTGATAGTCATATTTACTGTAGACCTCACTGTAGACCTAAAACTTTTTTTTTCTTCCAGGAAAAAGCAGTTGTGATTCCTGACCGATCCAAAGATAAAAAGTCACCTCATGTCCCTAACAGTCAGCCTTCTGGCCTGGGTCTACAATCTGATGTTAGTGTTAACCGCTGAGCTTACTCGGGGACTATGCTTGAACAGTCTCTGAATACACTCAGAGGTCAACAAACACTTTTACATGAAATTGTAGACCTGGGCAGAGTGGGTATGTTACACCTATGATGATACTCTCTTATTGGTTCTGCCTTGTTATATTAAATGCACATAGAACCTCTGATCTTCTTAGGGAAAGTTTCCTCTTGGACTTTTCCTTTGGTCTTTAGGAATTTGTGTGTTTTCCCTTGATACTTACTAGTGCTGTGTTTTATAAGAAGTCAAGTTCCAAGGACTGTACTGTTGAGTAGCGGGGAGTTTCATGTGTACAGACATCTGAGGAGGAAGGAATATGCTAGACAGAAACACATTCAGGAGAAAAGTGAGAAGGTATGTTCCAAGCTAGAGTACAATGTAATGTTTTCTTCTTCCTAGCATATTCCTATATGAACATTGTTGGTGGAGTAAAGTAAAATAAATACTTGCAATTTTGTTAACTGTAACTTGAAGATTGGTGAATTTTGTGGTCT
>NW_007400390.1:0-825 GCF_000475195.1 Diaphorina citri | reverse complement strand
TCATGGTAGCCTAACTGAGCAAAATGACGCGAGGACAGAAATCGGTAACATCCGTCCTTCCATCATGTTCTAAGTGTATCAATTTTAAAAGTGAAAATGGTTGAAAATGAAAACTTCTCAAAAGTAATAGTTGTTTTTTTTCTTCTTCTTCTTCTTCTTCTTCTTCTTCTTTTAATAAAAAAAGACATTATTTGATCGAACAAGACATTCTTGTTTTCCGAACTCAGGTCAATTCCGATCATTTGACCACGATCTCTCGGCCAGACCCATTAGATTTTATTATCATGTGACGAACAATGTCATTCTGAATAGAGTCTGCACCGCCCAAATTAAGGCGTTCTTACTGACCTCACTTTGCAGAGAAAAAATTAAGCCATTGTTTATGTAGGTCCATATTTGTATTTTGTTGTTTTTTATGTTCCTCTTCTTCCACTTCGTCTTCGGGACCATCTCAATAAAAATAAAATTAATTATTTTATCTGGCTTTGCTGCTCGGGCTAATTTGTGTTTTTGCATTTACATTGACATGAATAATGAATACAAACTTGAAATACATACTTACTACTTGGAGACAGAATGGAAACTAAGAAAAAATCCATTTTTAGATGTTGGATCTTCCAAGTAGATAGTTTAATATTGGGATATTTTAAAATAGTAGTGTTCTGGGCCCTATTCTCTTATTAGAGAATAGACTTTCCCCCCAATTGTTTTATTATTTCTTCGACATATTTCAATAATTTTATTGTGTGTTCTACTAATTTCAGGAAATATGTCTTTGCTCCCCTCTGCAGAGGTGTTGCAGCCAAAAGAGGAGAGCTTCCGTCC
>NW_007400389.1:0-825 GCF_000475195.1 Diaphorina citri | reverse complement strand
TCTGCGATTGAAGAAACATTACCTACGCATCATATAAACATATGTACATTGCTCACAAATCTCACAATAGTAGTGAGTTTGCCTAAATAAACTGTAGGAGATGAACATATAGGTACGTTCTGTTTTGAATCTGCAAATATGACATAATATATGACATTGCCATAAGATGCAAATCAAAAATCAAAGGGAAAAGGACCCTGATTGTTGTAGTTTCCCTCTGTAAAAGGACCATTTTAATCATATTTAGAAAGTTAATTTTGTTCAACAGAAATAAACGAAAACATCGAAGGAATGAAGATCGAATGCACCTTGAGTTTTGGGCTGAGGAATTTTAAACCTGCAACCTTCAACTTGATGTGCCAAACTCCAAACTATTATGAATCAAGTCATAATGATCCTCCATTAGCATTTCTAAACACTTTCATCTCTTCCTAGTCATGCTACATTATTGCTATATGACATTGCATGATCCTTCTCCATTTATCTCTTTCATCTCTTCCTAGTCATGCTACATTATTGCTATATGACATTGCATGATTCTTCTCCATTTATCGTAATAATCACATAAATTACATTGTTACTCTGCTCTTGAGAATACAAACATGTAATAAAGTGAACCATGCTATTATAAAACCATCTCGTATGCGTCAGTTTTGGCAATAGCTGCAAAAAGCAGTCGAGATATCACAAGTGTGGGGGCTCAGAGTTTACAAATAGTGAATCAAACAGTAGATAGTTTTCATATTGGGTGTTTTGACCATGGGCTTTACACGATGACATCAGAAAAGTATTGGGTAAACCGTTTGTGAATCATCAGCATAATTA
>NW_007400388.1:0-825 GCF_000475195.1 Diaphorina citri | reverse complement strand
TATTGGGAAAATCCTACGATGCTGCAGTGAGCACCAAAGTTGTGACATAATAACACAAAGAAACTGCATTTACATTTAGACCAAATCTACAACCAGCAGAAGCTGTTCGGATCTTCTTGGTGTGATAAACATGTTTCCTGAAGTTTCCTCAAAATCGGACTGACGGTTCTGGAGTTATGGTGAAAACAATCAGAAAGACAAATGTGAAATAGCGAAGTTAAAATTGGACAGCACTAACCAGAAAGAAAAAAACTATTTCTAATGGGAATTGCCTTTTGGATGGTTCTTTTCTTTCAGGAATCGTACTCCTTATTGCCAATCAGTTGAGTTTTATGATCTCGAAAGTGGTTTTTCCTGTACTACTGGAAAATGGTACGACTTTTCCGAAATTTTCTTTCGCCAAACAATGTAAACCACCGTTTTGCATATTGCCTTATGGTCAGTCAGCTAATTTTCGCACTCCTGATGGCCAATCAGTTGAATTTTGTGTAATCATTTTTTTAGGTATACCCTCTTTTCTGCTTGCTGCTGTCCAATTGAGAGCTTATTGACACGAAGTTCTGTATTGACACAGGTTTCACCTCACTGTATAACTGCTAACCGGGGGTTTAACCTTCCATTACCCAACTCCTTACATTTAACTCGCCTAGTCTGAGTGCAGCCGGAAAAAGCAAGCAGCCAATGATTGGTCAGATGGTCACTCATAAGGATACCAAGTTCGCGCAACGTTGTTTAACTCCAGTGAAACCTGGGTGCGTTCACCGTGCTATCCACTGGCCTCTTCGCTGGCCAAGAAGAACTCCAACTAGTCTAAATTCCGAAGGG
>NW_007400387.1:0-825 GCF_000475195.1 Diaphorina citri | reverse complement strand
GAGCATTCAGGTATTTTCTGCGAATATAAAAGCAATCAGGAAATCATTAGCGCGCAAATACACAATATCCTTACCTATTATGTTACAAATAATTGACCGAACGAAGTAGCTTCTGGAGAGTATAGGAGGTTTGATAGACGGAAACGGAACTGTAACAACGGAGGTCTTGTCCCAAAATTGAAAGTAGGAGGACAGGATAGGAGGAAGCCAGCCGTTCCGAGAACGAAGTAAGAGGGAACTGTAACAACGCAGATCTTATCATGCCGAAATTGAAGATAGAAGAAAGACAGGATAGGAGAAAGCCAGCCGTTCCGAGAACGAACCTTATCTATTTAGGTTAACGTTCATCCCGATATTTGTTTGGTGTTTTTGATGATAAGTTCTATTAGGAGGCCTCATTGGGCATCTACTATAGTACCTTTTTTTTGACAGAGGGAATTGTAACGGCTATAGTCTTATCGTCCCGAAATCGAAGAGAGAAGGAAGAAGACAGGATAGGAGAAAGCCAGCCGTTCCGAGAACGAACATTATACCATCAGGATAAAATCCGCCCCGGCGGGAATCGAACCCGAGGCCTAGCGCTTACAAGGCAGACGCACTACCAACTAAGCTAACCAGGCTGGCTTATAGTACCTTTATTTACGTAAATAGTATATTGTGTAATAGCTTTCCGTGCCAGACATAAAATGGCCAACCTACCTCTACAGCCATTCCTTTTTCAACGCACTACCTTTTGCATCTAATTTATTATTATTGAACCAATTTATCTTGTCTGTTTTTTAATGCAATTTCCTATTATTTATTGTAATAATATTATCTTTGTAC
>NW_007400386.1:0-825 GCF_000475195.1 Diaphorina citri | reverse complement strand
GATCAAACAACCCGATTGGGCGATTTTAATCTTTTTTAAGTCGATCAGATTGCTCCAAATCGTTTAACTCAAACCAAGTACGGAACTCAGAAAGTAGGAACTCAGACTGAGTTCCGACCTTAGATTACGGTTCTGGGGTGTGAGGTGTTCTCTAAACTGAACTTGGCCATAAGAGAAGACATACATTATGTACGAAAAGTTCTCCTCATGTCTTGTGGAATATCAAGTTCATGATTAACAGCATTCGATAAATTCCTCTAAACTGGACAAGGTGAGTGTTAAAATGATTCACATTAGTTATTATGATGAGTTTCGGTTCTGCACTAGTTATGCTGATGATAGGAGCTCGGGTGTTAATGTGCTAGCTGTTCGTATATTACTTCTATATTAGATATTACTACCTGCAGTGGTGTGTGCTTCATCAAAGCTAGGGAAACTGGGACGCCTGTGGAACCTGGATTCCAAGACCTCCAGCAGCAAACCGACCGTGGGCCTTTTTCGTAGGTTCGTATGATGAGCTTAATTCATCCCTTGGGGCAGTGTGGCCCCTCAGAGTGGGCTTTTTGTTTATGGACCGTAGGCCTTTCAGTTGCATTACAAATTTTCATCAGTACCTACCTAAATGGTTTCTTCAAAATTTGATCCCAAGGGTAAGGTAAACCTAGACAAATTTAATGGAGTGTGTCTGAAGGCATGGGGTATGCTCCAATCTCCAATCCACTCACTCCTTTCTTTATCCGTTTAAAAGTTACGAGGACATGGGTGGAACTTTTGGGACAAATCTACACACTATGTATACTCGTAAATGGGTTTGGTATAAGTATA
>NW_007400385.1:0-825 GCF_000475195.1 Diaphorina citri | reverse complement strand
ATGTAGAGCAAAAAACTTATTGAAGAAGTGCGGAAATTCCCTGTTCTACACGACCGTCATTATCTCTTTCTTTCTCTTTTCTAGATCGATTGGGGAGCGGTTGGTACAATGTTTCTACGCAGACTTTTTCTTAATTTTCACTCTGGACGCAAACACTGTAAATTTCGTTCTTAACAAAATTTTGCGAAAGGCAGAGATGTATCGGATAGTATCAAATCTGTTTCGAGATGGTGTACTGGGCTTGTCTTCAGTAGAAAAATGGCGAATAGATAGAAAAATGATCGCCCCTAGTTTCCACTATTCCGTGGTCAAAACCTACATCTGCATATTCTTTGAGGAAACCAATATTCTTGTGGACAAATTTCGGCCTCTCATGGAGAAAGGAGAAAGTTTCTATCCCGGGACAATGCTCAACTTGGCAACATTTGACATGGTTATCAGAAGTACACTGGGGGAGAATCCCGAAGCTCAGGAGTTCAATGATCATCCTGTAGTCAAAGCCATGATGGGGATACTAGAAGTACGTTATTTATTTTTAGCTATCTGTGTTTTCCCTTTTCACCATGCTGTTCAATTCAAAAGTTCAATTCAAAATATTTGAGAATTTATGTTCTTACTGTGCACGTGCGCTGACCAACATTCAAATGTGGCGCAGAGTTATTGAGTTTATTGTTATAAATTTAGGGAGAATCAGCAATTGAAAAAGTTCCAAACATTTATTTGAGTAACAACCCAAACATCATACATATATATATATATTCCTCTATTTCAGTCTGCCCAAAATAGGCTTCTTAACCCGATACTGATGTCCGACAATGTATGCAA
>NW_007400384.1:0-825 GCF_000475195.1 Diaphorina citri | reverse complement strand
AAGAAAAGTGTGCGACTCCTATCTGATATCAAACTGACCAGCTATGGAATGAAAGATCCACGCCTGCGTCACATCCTCGCCTACAAACGTCAGGTTCATATCCCTAGTGAGGATAAAGATAAGGTCCCCATCTTCATCACAGTTACCTGGAAAAATGTACCCTTCACCATCTACCTCTCGTTCGATTCCCCTCGCTGCTACTCTTGTGGTAAAGAGGGCCACATATCCAAGAACTGTCCGGAACCCGCTCAGGCCCCTGCTCAAGAAAGATTGGAAGTTTTCAAACAGTCCCTCGCTGAGGAGACACAGGAGACTAGCATGCCCTCATCCCTCCCTCCTCTCCCATCAGATGATGATATGATGTCCGGTAACGAAGAGGAGGTACCTTCCACCCCTGAGTTCATCAATGTAACTCCCAGTTCAAGTTCCGCCGCTGCCGCCGCTTCAAATGATAAGAATGATTTCTTCCCTATTTTCTCTTCCACTCGCTCCTCCTCTCTCCCATCATTAACTGAGGAAGATACGAATGTCACTCTGTCACCTGATCCTCAATTTCCCCCCCTCAAGGCCCCACTGAACTCACAAGGAACTAACAAGAAATTCAAGCGTTCACACCAAAACTCTGAATCCCATGCTGAAAAGAAACCCAAGTTCACCCCTTCTTCTTCTGATCCCGAATTGTCTGATGGCTTCAAGTCAATGGTCGAGAAGCTGGTCGAAGAAGATGAAGAACTTTCTTTGTCTGCCGTCGACGTCTGCAACTTACTTGCGAAGCTCAAGAACTCCCACAAGAAAAAAGAAATCATCTCCCAATCTGAACTTCCT
>NW_007400383.1:0-826 GCF_000475195.1 Diaphorina citri | reverse complement strand
TTATTATTATTATTATTATTATTATTGATAAAATGAAAAAAGAAAGAAATGGATTAAGTATAGGAGGTAGGTATACTCTAGCTGTGTTATCTCCGAAGCTACAGAGCACAGTTGTCAAGGAATAAAGTTTGACAAGGGGGGAACTTTCAACATTAAATTAAAACTTATAAGAAAGAGAGAGAGAGATTGTTCTCTCTCTCTAGCTCCCTCTTTTTCTCTTTCTACCTATCGCTCTCTTTCTATTTTTCTTCCTTCCTTTTCGTCTTTCTACTCTACATATTTAAACTATCTGTTATTTAATTATCTCTCTCTCTCTCTCTCATTCCCCAATGCCTTTTCCATCTCTCTCTCTCTCGTCCTTATCTCTTTTTCCTTCTAATCCCCCTCTCTCTTTTCAATTTGCTTTTCCAGCATTCTGATTGGCTAATGGGAAACCTGGGGTTCTAAATGAAAAGTGGATGTTAAAATAAAAAGGGGGAGGAGTTTTCCGATGTTCTTTTCCGAGTGAGTGAGCATCAATGTGAAGAGTAGAGGAGTACCTAGCACAACACTCTCTCCTAGATGAGAGGAGAAATTGAAGCACCGATTTTTACCAAATTGTTACAGTAGCGTCCTTGGAACACACCGGTATATCACACCTAATTTCATCGCTTTACGACAAACCGTTCTTGAGATATTTTGTTCACAACCTGTTCAACATTTTCCCATTTGAACCTGTAGTACGTAACTTACGTAACGTACATAACGCACGTACAGACCATGGGCTAAAAACCACTTTTCTGGAATCAGGGGACCCCAAAACGGATATTTCCACCCATTTCCCGAT
>NW_007400382.1:0-826 GCF_000475195.1 Diaphorina citri | reverse complement strand
CTCTCTCTCTCTCTCTCTCTCTCTCTCTCTCTCTCTCTCTCTCTCTCTCTCTCTCTCTCTCTCTCTCTCTCTCTTAGTAGTCCAGGAAAAATAAAGGGGAAAAACACGAATGTTGGAAATTTTTAGAGAAAGCTGAATTTTTCAAAATTGATAGAACACTTTGAGACACGTTTTCTCCTAAAAGTCCCCGGGGATTTTACACTATTTACTATATTTACACAGAGCAACAATATGTTTACACGTTGATTACAATCGACGCGACGGCTGTGAGTTAGTAGGAAGTATATTTTATTACTAATCGAAAGGGAGTCAGCCAACATCAAATGGAAAATCAAGATTTTTTTTTTTTTTCATAAAAAACAAGATCAAGGCCATTAATACCTGGGCTATTCCTCTCCTCACCTACACGTTTGGCATCCTCAAATGGTCAAATACAGATCTGGTCTGGAGACCATGAATAGAAAAATAAAAACAATATTCACAAGCTTCAAAATACATTACTGTCACTCAGCATTGGAAAGGATTTATCTACCAAGATTTGAGGGTGGAAGAGGACTTTTTAATTTGACAGCGCTTCACGACAAGCAAATCATCCAAACCAAAAGACTCTGTATTTATTTAAGAATACATCTAAAATTACAAATAAAACACCCCTTCCAGGTTTTCATGTCCTGGAAGGGCACTCAAAATCGAATCCGCATTCCCACGCTGAACTGCCAGGCTTATACGTTGGAGTAGGTAAAATCTGGCTTTTTTCTCTCCTGTTTGATCAATCATCCTTTTTCCGATTTCTCTTATCCAATCCTTCCCCTCCTTGCAGCACACA
>NW_007400381.1:0-826 GCF_000475195.1 Diaphorina citri | reverse complement strand
TCCAATCCTTGGATCTTATCTCCAGATACTTTGGGCTTTGTAGAACCAACGGGCTCTGAGGAGGGATAAAGAAAATGGAGGGAGTCATATGAATACTTGGGTAAGGTTAAAAAGTTTGGTACTCAAACTTGGCAGTTAAAAAAGAAAGCAAAGTATGAAATAAAGACCAAGAGTTAACAGCAAAGTACTTTGACAATGAGGAAAGGAAACATATTCACTCTTTGAGAAAAAAAAAGCCAGAGGTAATGAGAGAAAAAGAGGGAAACCCAATCAAAAGAAGTCTGAGAAAAAGATATTTACACAAAGGCCAGCAGAAAGGAGAGAAGAAAGACATCGTCATCATCAGAATCTAAAGGCAAGGTCTTTGTCGGTGTAGTCAATCATGTCTGTCTGTTGCTGCTCTCTTTACTTGTTGATATAAAGAACAGACCATCAGTTGTTGAATATCCTCAAAGAGAGAAAAAGAGGGAAACCCAATCAAAAGAAGTCTGAGAAAAAGATATTTACACAAAGGCCAGCAGAAAGGAGAGAAGAAAGACATCATCAGAATCTAAAGGCAAGGCCTTTGTCGGTGTAGTCAATCATGTCTGACTGTTGCTGCTCTTTTTACTTGTTGATATAAAGAACAGACCATCAGTTGTTGAATATCGTCAATATAAGATTGAAGACTTAGACATAGCTAGGACCTTTTTCACAGGTGCATAGTTGCATACCCATCAAAAGAGTTCAGATCACGTATCGTTTCAGCAAATAGAGTTCAGATCAGATCAAAGAAACGTATAAATACCTAGTAAACGGTACAGGGAACGCTTGAGCTGGACACACC
>NW_007400380.1:0-826 GCF_000475195.1 Diaphorina citri | reverse complement strand
TTGATCAATCAAATGCCTTGAGACTATGCTTAGCACGAACTTAAGAGCCAGCATTTTGTTCATAAATATGGGTGTTAGTATTATGTAGTATGACTTATGAGCAGTATCATGGCAGTTGAAGTTTATGAGACTAAGAGTATTGTGCATATTATGAGAAATGAGAATAGATGAGACTCCGGTTTAAAATACATCAGGGATTCAGGATTCAGTAGGTAGGTACATAATATGGATATTACCTATATAGAAAATATACGTATATACCTATATCAGGGATTTAGTACCTACAATTATGCATATTATGATGCAGGTATCATCGTAACACAAAATGAGGAGTTATGGAAGAGTAACCAGAAATTTGGAGCTGAAATAGGGAGGTTTTTCTACAAGAAGGGGAAAAGATTTTAAATGTACCTACTGGTAACTAATTCTACCTTAATATGGAGGACTAATAATGGACCTTGGGACTCTTGGGAGGTGTTATTTGAAGGTGTAATAGGGAGGTGGTTCTACAACAAGCGGGGCCCGTCCCTCCGGGAATTTTTCGATCTTGGTTAAAGAAAATCCGTATTTATGTACCTACCTATTTTATTTAATATTCAGTTTATTATTATTCTTAATTTGATTTTTTGATTTTACTTTTATGTAATGATTTAAAATCAAGACTAGAGCCCGTTCTCCCTTTATTCCCAATATCATGTTCAAGTCACCCATCCGTTTATTGGCCTTGCTCGGCGTAGCTTAACATAGATGACGCTAAAACCGGTCTTCAATGATCGACTGAAGTGTTATCTAAAACTTTCTCGCTTTGAGTTCATAGGTCGTCGCG
>NW_007400379.1:0-826 GCF_000475195.1 Diaphorina citri | reverse complement strand
AAAAAAAAAAAAAAAAAAAAAAAAAAAATCAACCTATCACCCTACATAGTTATTCCTCGCTTTCTCAACCTTTCGTCATTACGTATCTATATATTCCAGATTCTGTTCATGCAAAGACAAATAGGTAAGAAGGAGGAAGAAGATATCGTGGAGAGAAGGGGAAAATTAGGAGAGGGGAACAGAATGGGAAGGAAAAGGAGGAGAGAGAGGAAGAGGTGAGGTGTGGTTCCCACTTCCTGATTTCGATATCTTCTTTTACATTTCCCCCAACACGGGGACGGGGCGATGACAGGTTAATCAATGAAGTTTTCAGTTAACCCTTTTATCACAAGAGACGTTTCCTACTATAGTACAATATATATCTAGTTTACTGTAGACTTTAGAACTCGCTCAGAAAAAAAGGGGCCTAAAGGGACCTTAAACCCTATCGGAAAATCTCTTGAATGTGTTGAACATCTCTTGAATGTGTTGAACATCCGAATTGAATTGAATTTCGGATGTTCAATCCGAAAATCATCGGACCAACCAAACCGTTCGTTCGACAGTTATCGTAGAAGAAGGCAAACTAAATGCATAAGCGTTGAAAGAGAAACCTTACTTCGCTCGCTCGAATATGAAAAAATTCGCACATTCTTAAAATTTGCCAATAAATTCGTATTGGTTAGATCAGTGATGCGCAACCATATGAAATTCTTGAAATTTGCCAACGGAATTCGTATTGTTTACATCAGTGATGCGCAACCAGGGCGATATCGCCCACTTCTAAACTTTTGATAGTGTTCCCTCAGCACCAGTAGAGCGCCCCCGCCCGTAGGAACATCAAAAG
>NW_007400378.1:0-826 GCF_000475195.1 Diaphorina citri | reverse complement strand
GCTGATTGTAATGCTGGCTGATCATGAACAGTTCTTTATCAAATCGGGTAAAACTTTTCAGCCATTGTTCCTGGAACGGTTCTTGAACTATAACTGCCAAACCTCAGTGGTGTGGTGGTTAGCAAGGTGGACTTTGAATCTGGAGGTTGGTCTGGCTGGAGGACTTTGAACAGGGAGTAGACCAGCTCAGTCTGGCTGGAGGATTTTAAACAGGGAGGATATCAGCCTGAAATTTCCTTTGCTAAAGAATTATATTGATAAAATTCCATACCTCGGCTGGGATTGAACCCACGCCCTCCTGTTTACCAGGCGAGCGTCTTGACCACTACACCACCGAGCTTAGTCTGGCTGGGGGATTTTAAACAGGGAGTATATCAGCCTGAAATCTCCCTTGCTAAAGAAATAGCAAAGGTTGAGTGCGAAGGGTATCCACTTGTAAAAATTTTGTAGCCAAAACCAAATGTCAGCCCAAAAGTAATCATCCGAGGGATAATAAACGCCGACTCTGTCTGAACACAGGAAAAGGCGAAGAAGAAAAGGAAAACTCACTAGATTTTTTGTTATGTATTTCATATTTTTACTTTACTCCCGCTTTTTGGCGGTTTTCGGTGTAGTTTAACAATATCTCGGGAACGGTATAAGTTAGAGACTTGAAATTTGGTATATAGTTCACAAAATGTGACAAGGATGCAACACAAAACGTTTGGTTGAGATGGTTACTGCGCTTGGCGGTATTTTGACCGCTTTTGACAGATTTCGACCGTTTTTTGGTGGTTTTCAGCTGTAGCGACAAAACGGTTAGAGATATTGTAAAAGTTAGGGTAAA
>NW_007400377.1:0-826 GCF_000475195.1 Diaphorina citri | reverse complement strand
TGCTAATAATACTAAAAAAAAGAAAAAAAAAAGTCATTATATAAAAAGAACAATACAGAATTAGGAACTATAATGTAGGAACTACATACAGACAGGCATGGCAAATGCGCATGGTTTTGCTGAAATACCACGGCTTGTATTTGTTGCAATTGTTGCGCTAATTAGAATGCGCAGTAGTATTACCTGATACATCTTGGAGGTGCCTCCATACAGACAGGCATGGCGAATGCGCATCGTTCTACTGAAGATAGATATCACGGCTTGTATTTGTTGTGCTAACTCCCGGGTAGGTGCTAACACCAGGGCGATGGGACCATCACCTTCCTCTAGTTTGGGCATCTTCAGAATGTGGTAGAGTGCAGGGAGAATGTACTGCAAGAATTTTTATAAAATGATTTAGGCTGTATTTTGGCGGATATACAGAAAGACCACATACCTAGCCATGCTTATTTCCAGCCTTCGCTTCGTTAGATCGCCAAATAAACAAACAGTTTCAAGCGTGTGTACCAGAGCAACCAAAAGACATTCTGGGTTGGAATTGGAAGTCGGTTGGGGCAACATCGAGTTGGGAAATAAAGTCCGACATCAATTAGTTAAGCAAAAGTAACCAGTTGTGTTCAGTTTTATTCTCCAAGTCTTCCTCAACCACCCAGCATCGGTCGCCAGGTCCGGGCCGACCTAAAACAAGAGACGAACTTCTACGTCTACGACATTATTATTCCACCAAGGAGATTCCTCTTTGGACGTATTAGAGCGACCACACTGGCTGCCACGGGCCACTTGTGTATTTTCAATTGTTAACTGAAAGAGGGCAGTAAAATTTTGC
>NW_007400376.1:0-826 GCF_000475195.1 Diaphorina citri | reverse complement strand
CCTAAAATTTATGTTTGTTCCTTTTTTATATTACATAAGAAACAATAAAGACTCATTTTCTACTTTTGATAAAAAAAATTTGATTTTTAATTTTCCACTTACTCCCCATGTAAATTAGATATATCCAAGGTACGACATGTGGTGATCCAAGGTACGTAAGTAGGGCGTACCTTGGTTCAAAAAAATTGACTTTGTAGAATGCATTTCACGCAAAGCTCATACATACTGGCATTCCAAAAGTAAAATAATTAGATGGACAACAAACCAAAGTACTTTTCTAGCCCTTATTTGCCCTCCTGGGACGAACAGAAAAAAATTAAAAAATAGAAATGTAAAAAGTGAACCAAGGTACGGCCATTCACCCTATGTGTCATTAAATTTTTGCGACAAAAAATTTTCAGCTGAAAAAAGGAGCGGATGTCACACGAAAAGCATTAATAATAATTGCAATTTGGCCTTCAGTAGGTTCAAACTTGCACAAACCGCCGCCGGCCGGTCTCTTTGTTGGAAATATTGTCCATATACCCGTTGAAAATGAACATGACATAACTGTACACCATTTTCCACAACGGAAGAGCACGAAATGTTCACAATGCTTTCGAATTATCAAAATTCCAAATCAATTCCCAACATATGTGTAGCCTCTCACATCCAGGAAGGGGGAAGCGTTGGAAATTGTAATACAAGGGGGACAATCGGATATTGTTTCAGCGATGAAAAGCTTTTGGTCAGTAGTGTGAATTTATTATTTTAACTAGCTGAATTCCGTCGCTTCGCTCCGGAATACCGCTAGTTCATCCCGAGGCATGGCCAAACTTGTGGAAAA
>NW_007400375.1:0-826 GCF_000475195.1 Diaphorina citri | reverse complement strand
CGAGTACAAATTTTTGTCGATGGTGGGATTCGAACCCGGGACCTTCTGCATGGCAAGCAAGCGCGTTGCCACTGGACTAACCGTGCCCCCCATCTTTATGCATATTTCGATTTCCTTTTCTGCCCATTCCTTTTTTTCTATTTTCAACCTGTTTAGAATAAAAACTAGCTAGAAGATTCCTCTTCTGATGCATTTTTGATTTGTGGTTAACAAAAATGCACTATCACAACACTGAACATGAAAATGTGCTCTGATGCGAAATTGAAATAAGCAGAGAAATCGGGTTTAAAATTCGCCAAATTTTTCAAATACTTCTTTAGGAAAAAATACGGGAATTTTAAAAATATTTAGGGTATTATGGAATAAAACACTTTGTTTTGTTATTATTTTGTGTTTTTTACAAAGTCAAATTTTAACTATAAATACAAAACAAAAATAAACAAGTAAAACAACCGTAAAAATCATGAATTTTCCTACTTGTTTACTACTTTTCAACGAAAAAATAAAAATCACACGAAATACGCATGTTTCGTCCGCTGTTTCCGTCCTTCTCAGCCTTTGTCGAACTCTTCGGGGCTTGAGGAAACTTGGAAAGAAAAGCAGATTACTGTTCGAGATATATATAAAAAAATAATAATAAAAATACATACATATAACAAGGGGAAAATATATTGGAGCTTAAAAACAATAAAGCCTATTTTTCCTTGAAAAAATAACAATAAATAATAATAGGTGTCTAGGTAGTACATACATATGTATTATTTTCTATTTTATTCATTTCTTTATCGAAAGAAAAGAAAAGCAGATTACTATTTGGATATGAAGA
>NW_007400374.1:0-826 GCF_000475195.1 Diaphorina citri | reverse complement strand
GACCAATCAAATGCCTTGAGACTATGCTTAGCACGAACTTAAGAGCCAGCATTTTGTTCATAAATATGGGTGTTAGAATTCTTAGATTGTTCCTAGATCCTCGTAATGCAGGTACCTTAATAGTGTTTACTGATTTTTAAATCAAAAATCCACACAACGCCGACCAAAACAATCTTTGAAAATAATCAAATCAGAAACCACAAAGATTTTGGTAAAAATTTTCGGTTTTGAGTCAAATTACTCCACAGGCGAAGTTCTGCCATATGCTTCCACTTATTTATTTATTTTTTACTGGGGGGCAAAGAAAACCCAGTGTTTTGATTGGCCAATGACCTACAGTTTACTATAATCAACAAACGAAGGATTTAGGTACCTAAGTACTTACCAAGTTTAAACTTGACGATTTTGCATTCGAATGTTTGTTCCGCTATAACTGTCGAATGGTTAATCCATTTTTAACCTCTTTGTACCTTCGGAACGCTCAAAATTTGGAATCCCATCGGACCTTTTATTCAGTACCAAAAGTTACAACTTCAATTTAGTGTAAAGAACGATCCAAAATGGGTGACCATTTTTGAAAATAAACCTCCAAGTCAATCCAGTAAAAGTGACTCAAAAGTTAAGAAGATTTTTGACCCACACAAACAGACATCTCAAGCTAAATCAGGGACATCTAAAAAAACATCATTTCTTCACTGACTCTGGGTATTTTCTTGATCTAGAACTGACCAGCTGACCATCTTTATCTTTAGGCCAGCCATTCACGATCAGTTTTAACTGACAGTTTGAACTGTCAGTTAAAACTGATCGTGAATGGCGGTGAACT
>NW_007400373.1:0-826 GCF_000475195.1 Diaphorina citri | reverse complement strand
GTGGAGACGCCAAATGATCCAAAGACTCCAACATGCTTTACGTGCTTTTGTTGACTTTTAGGTATTATTTTTTCTTTTTTTTTACCAAATTTTGGACATGCTTATCATACCTACCTACTGAATTTTCAGCTGAAATTAACAGATTTCATGTCCGCAAAGAGGCAACCTACTAAAACAACATGTTGTAGTCGTTTGCAAATGCCAACATAATATTTGTTCTCTTCTGACAGCCTATGGTTGTGTTTGTTATTATTCTTGTCTCGAGTACTTCACGTCAAAAGACTGTAAAGCGGTTGTGTCGCTTTACCAATGTGTGAAAATCAGCGTGAAAAGCTAGCTGAAGAGACATTTGCACAACACTCATATACACAGTGCTCTCAAGAAAATAATAATAGATGCATCTGTAGGTACATAGGTAATAGAAGATAAAAGTACACATACATCTCAGGAAAATGGAAAAGCATCTTCAAAGCTCTATGAGAAAAAGTGAAAGAACCTTGAAAATGCATCTTTATAGGCTAACTTGTTAACCACATCTTGTATGCTTATTGTGACACTGATTTCATTGAGTAAGGGAAACTATTAGAGGAGCTCATAATGAATGTCGAATTTTAAGACCTCTAAAACCAAGTTCTTTTAAAAATTTCTTCTAAGGATTAAGCAGAATCAACTGTTGGTCTGTTGAAAACATTGAAATTATGTAGGTCTTAAGGAAAAGGAAAGCTAACACTTTGGTACCAACAAGATGTGATCTAAACCTCGAAGGTCAGCATTACCCATCATTGGACAGATCAGATCAACAACCACAATGGGCACAAGAATCTTT
>NW_007400372.1:0-826 GCF_000475195.1 Diaphorina citri | reverse complement strand
ACCGTCACGCCGATCCAGAAGCTCATACCATCGCCAGCAACTGTAATGATAGTGGGTTGGCTACAGTATGACTTGTGTCTTCTCAGGATTGATTTTGTTTTGATAGCTTCTGCCCTGCTGAGCTGCAATTATTACAGTTCTCGAAAGTTGGCATCTAAGATTAACAATAATTATACGAATATTACATTAAATAACTATTGTACTTTTATTTCCTTAGTATGTAAGCGTCATAAGCAGAAATTTGGCAATCATAATGCGGGTGGTGTTTCTGACTATGAAGTATTAGTCAAATGAAGAAATTGTTACACTCGCCCTTGTTAGGTATACAGCTACCTGTGATCCATAATTTTTTTACCTTTATGTTGGCTGTAAAAAATGAGAAGAAGAGCTCAGGAAATTGATGATTCCGCAAAAAAAAGGTGATGCTTAAATTTTCCCTTCATTTATTCAACGCAGAAAAATTGCAAAAATCTAGGTTAATAGCTCACAATAAATCTCGGGGAAAAAGACGAAGAAAACTGCAAAGTTTGTGTTATTTAGGTATAATAATATTAGATATACATATTTAGGTAAATAAAAAAATATTTATAAGAATATGTTTTTCTTATTTTGCTCATCAATGTGATAAGAAAAATTTCACTTTTTTTCGCACACGATGAAATTGAAATTTTATGTGCAAAAGTTTAAGTTTGTCAGTAAATAGAATCTTACAGGGTGGACGAATGTCAAAAAAAAGGTGCACCCCTTGCTGGCATTATTGATTCACCCTGTAAGAACTTTTATTTGCTGCTGCTTATAATAATAAGTATATCTATTTACCTATACC
>NW_007400371.1:0-826 GCF_000475195.1 Diaphorina citri | reverse complement strand
AGAAAAAGAAAAAGTGAGGGAGACATAAAAATAGGAAGAAGACAAATAATATAGATAAAGGTAAAGAGAGGAATTTAATTAGAGGTGAATTCTCGTGTCTGGTAGAGAAAGTAAGAGAGAGAGAGAAGGAGAGAGAAATAAGGAGAAAGTAAGAGAGAGAGAAGGAGAGAGAAATAAGGAGAAAGTAAGAGAGAGAGGAGAGAGAAATAAGGAGAAAGTAAGAGGGGGCTAGAAATAAGGAGAAAGTAAGAGAGAGAGAAGGAGGGAAATAAGGAGAAAGTAAGAGAGAGAAGGAGAGAAAGTAAGAGAGAGAGAAGGAAAGAGAAATAAGGAGAAAGTAAGAGAGAGAGAGAGAAGGAGAGAGAAATAAGCAGAAAGTAAGAGAGAGAGAAATAAGGAGAAAGTAAGAGAGAGAAATAAGGAGAAAGTAAGAAAGAGAGAAATAAGAGAGAGAAATAAGGAGAAAGTAAGAGAGAGGGAAATAAGGAGAAAGTAAGGGAGAGAGAAAGAAAGAGAGAGAGAGAGAAAGAGAGATAAACCTAACGTGACAAGGCTTATGTGTCATGTGGATAAAGTTGAAGGGAAATGTCCAACCTTAAGAAATGTCCCACACTCGTAAATAAGAAAGTGTCTCTTAATCTTCCATTTCTTTCCCCTCCTCCTCCTGCTCTTCGTTTTTCCTCTCCTCCTCCTCCTCCTCCTCCTCCTTCCTTATTCCTCTTGTTGTATTTCTGTCTATAATCTATCTACTCTTACTTCTTCCCTTTCTATACACCACCTCCTCCCTTTATGGACCTATCTCTTTCTCTTATTTTCTTCCTCGCTC
>NW_007400370.1:0-754 GCF_000475195.1 Diaphorina citri | reverse complement strand
ACCGCCAAAAAACGGTCAAAATACCGCCAACCGCAGCACCTATCTCAACCAAACGTTTTGAGTTGCATCCTTGTCACACTTGACAGCTACATACAATTTCAAGTCTCTAGCTCTTACCGTTCTCGAGATATTTTGTTTACAGACAGACACACACACGGACCAATGGCTGAAACTTTGGACCTGTGCCCTAAATCACCAAAGTATGGAAAAGTATTTACAATTCCATATTTCAATATGATTCGTCCAAATTCAAAATTCTGCTTTTCCATTGGCTATTACACTTGTAAGATACTTTTCCATACTTTGGTGATTTAGGGCACTGATAGTGAGTGGCTGGCCTAAGAAGACCAATCCTTTAGGGCTGTTTTGCCCTACACCTAAGCCTCATATTGGGCTTTTTGTATATGGAGTTAAGCTGAGACGTTAATTTAAGTCCAAAAGAGGGACTGATTTTAATAGAGAGGTTAGTGTGGCTTCAAGACAATATGAAGAATAAAACAGTGTTCTGAGCTATGAAAATAACAATAAACTAGATAAAGATGGCAAATAAATAGAAAGAGAGGAAGGAAGGAAAGAGATAAGATCTGTTTAAGCATGATCATTTCTCAGCAAGTTATATGTAAGTATTACTTTATAGCACCTAACAGTTTAACAACCCTGTTAAGCCTATAGCAGTGTAAAGCCTAAACCTACAATTCAATTAAACTTAACAGCCTGTCAGCAGGCCTTCAAGAGGCAGAAAAAATATTGGTGA
>NW_007400369.1:0-826 GCF_000475195.1 Diaphorina citri | reverse complement strand
CGCACCGATTCCCGCAGGAGGTGGTTCTCCTTTAAATCTTTAACTTTAATTGGATTTTGTGATATTTTTTATTACCTTTTTCTGTGTAATTTCGGTGATCCAGTGATAATAACAAAATGAGTCCATCTCTGTTTGAAGTAGCCAAGTCCAATGTTTTCAAGAACCCATTCACACAGGCCAAATGTGCCACCGCCTCTACCACGATTCAGCCTGGTGATAGTTGTGCATTTGGATCACCCAAATACTTCTTGCTCTGTGGTTTAGGTGGAATCGTGTCTTGCGGTAGTACTCATACCCTGGTCACCCCATTGGATCTTGTCAAGTGCAGACTGCAAGTCAATGCTGACAAGTATAAGAACTTGATCCATGGATTCAAAGTAACCGTTGCTGAAGAAGGAGCTAGAGGTTTAGCAAGAGGATGGGCTCCAACAGCAATTGGTTACTCGGCTCAAGGCCTCTGTAAGTTTGGATTGTACGAGTACTTCAAGGTATTGTACTCTGACATTCTAGGTGAAGAGAATACCTACCTGTGGAGAACATCTCTCTACCTTGCATCTTCTGCTTCTGCTGAATTCTTTGCTGACATTGCTCTAAGTCCCATGGAGGCAGTCAAAGTTAAAATTCAAACTACAGCTGGCTTTGCTAACACACTGAGAGAAGCTGTGCCAAAGATGTATGCTCAGGAAGGCATGAATGCATTTTTCAAGAGTTTGGTCCCTCTCTGGGGTAGACAAATTCCATACACTATGATGAAGTTTGCCTGTTTTGAGAGAACAGTGGAGTTGCTGTATGCACATGTTGTTCCAAAGCCTAGAGCTGATTGTAC
>NW_007400368.1:0-826 GCF_000475195.1 Diaphorina citri | reverse complement strand
CGTTCCTTCATATGTATTATTACCTTGCATGGTATATATTTTCTCAGCTTCACCAACAAAATCAATAGTATCTAATAATACTTACGTACTTCTTCTTCACCTTCTGGTAGAATTTCAGCTTGAAATCCTGCAGATGAGAGATGGTTATTTGAAGTTTTGAAGATCAATATTAATTAGTCAGTCCTGAGCTCCTGATATTACCGAAATAAATTGGTAGTAATAAATGCCTCGTTTAACGAAGAGGTCAGGTCAAACTTGGACTATTTCCAAACTTAAACGGCATGTCTTCAAGAACAGGATCAGGACTAAACTGTCCAACAACCTCAAGGCAAAAACAGATCAGCCTTCATGACAACTTGACACAATGATATTATTACCACGTGCATAGGTAATACCACGGATAACCTTAGGAGGTGCAGAAATTCATGTCCTTGTCGTGTAGGTATGTCATAATATTATCGTCTACAATGGACAGGGGACAGGATGAGTAAGGGATTTGTCTACCTTCAGGGATAAACTATCTTACCAATTGCTAACAATCTGTTGAAACGGAGACAAGAAGAAGAAGAAGAAGAGGAAGAAGAAAAGGATGAAGAAGAAGAAAAAGCAGAGAGTTGAGAAGAACAAGACTCAGAAATTCCTACTTTAATTATATTGCAACATTGGTGAATTCCTCGAGCTCAGAATTAAGCAATCAAATTAATATCTAAGTAAACGAAACAAATTATTCGTAATTATCTAAAACAATCCTCGAGAATCTATTAGAAGTAAAAAATCCCAGGGAATTCCTTTAATCTTGCTCAGCAAAATTGAATCGTTTTTTATT
>NW_007400367.1:0-826 GCF_000475195.1 Diaphorina citri | reverse complement strand
GCGGGAGAGGTAGGTTAAAGTGAAATAGAATAGAAGAGGGGATATTATTGTACCGGGAAAGGAGGGGAAGAAAGATGACATATGGGATAGGAGAAAACGGAAAAAAATTGAGGAGGGACTAGTGAAAGGTTTCAGTGTTCAGTCCGAGAGCAGAAAGAGAGGGGTCGGAGAGAGAGAAAGGAGAAAGAGAGAGAAAGAGCGAGAGAGAGAGAGAGCGAAAGAGCGAGAAAAAGAGAGAGAGAGAGTGGTATGAGAATAGGAAGTTGAGAAAAAAGAGGAGAGGAATGTTAGAAATCTTTAAGATCACGCTTACCCCCATGCACCCCTGTTTCCCTCTATTTCCACTCAAATTACACTCCTTTCCGGCCTGTCCCCTTGTTCATCCCCCCTTCCAACCTCCTCTCCCCCCTACTCTCCTCCTTATCCTCTCCACCCCTACTCATAAGTATGCACTCATATTATGCACTGCACACCCTCACTGCACTCTTCACTACACTGCACATTTCTGCATATTGCATTATAATCCTTTACCTTACGCAATACACAGCTAAAATTACCACCCCTTCCTTTATCTCTACTTCCTCTTTTGTGTATAGGAAATTCCCCCTCCTCTCTCTCTCTCTTCTTCTTCTTCTTCTCCTCCTCTTTTGTAAACTTCCTACAACAATCTGTACCTTTTATCTGCATTTTTCCCGCTCTCCCTCGCCCTTACCTATCTGTTCCCTAGAACTGCATTTGTCCTCTCTCACTTTCTATCTCTTTCTTTTCCTTCTTCTTCTCTCCTCTATCATCTCTCTCTCTCTCCCCCTCTCTCTCTCTCTCTCTC
>NW_007400366.1:0-826 GCF_000475195.1 Diaphorina citri | reverse complement strand
AACGCCACCAAATTCGCAGACCTCCAGACAGCGATCTAAAAATAGACCTGAGAAACCCAATAAGCTGGCAATCCCTCCCATTGCTGATGGTTGATAGATATATTGATGATTTAAAAACACTTTCAAAGTGACTACTCAATGCAAAATCAGGTGCTTTCTCGAGTTTTTTCTGCTTGGAAGAATAGCGTTTTAGCCAAATTAGGTTGATCCCAAGGGTAAGGTAACTAAAGATAGAAACACATTATTATGCTCACGTGACGTGAGGACAGTGTGGTTATCATGAACGAAATTACGTACTAAACTATGGAAAATTTTTGAACTACATCTTTCTAACTCCCCATGAGCTCACGTGACGTGATAGTAGGTAGTGTGTTTCTATACCTTTAGACTCTGCGAGCCTAATAGTTAACTTCTTGGAAAAATAGCGTGCCTGCCTTGTAAGCGCTAGGTTGCGGGTTCCTTTACCGTCCGAAGAGATCTTTATCATGAACATATTACGGATTAGGTTTGTTCTCGGAACAGCTGGCTTTTTTGGGATGGCGTTATTATACCTAGCTGTTATCAGCTAAGCAAGCAATGTGCATAATCGTGCATTCTCTCAACGCACTCTGGACGATTGACAGAACCAGTAGGTAGGTATCTTCCTAAGTTCATATAATTACAGGTAGCTTTAGAATCAATGGGTACCTACCTATACATCATTAGTATTCGATTCTAATTCATTTGAACGAAAGGAAGGAGTTTCAAGTTTTAACTGGGCGAATAATTTGTCTATCGGTCTTTTTTTTCCCTCGAACTTTATGTCGGGTGACACATCTGGATGACT
>NW_007400365.1:0-826 GCF_000475195.1 Diaphorina citri | reverse complement strand
ACAGGTTTACATTTTCCAATTTACATTTACAGTTGTCTGCCTACACAGTGTTTGCTACGGAAGATCGTACTCTCCTACAAATAGACCTACGTCTTTAATAATAGTGGTACATTTACATTTAAAGGTTTACAATTACAGGTTTACATTTTCCAATTTACATTTACAGTTGTCTGCCTACACAGTGTTTGCTACGGAAGATCGTACTCTCCTATTTGCTAATGTTCCTATAGGCGAAATCATCTCAAATAGACCTACGTCTTTATAATAGTGGTACATTTACATTTAAAGGTTTACAATTACAGGTTTACATTTTGCGATTTACATTTACAGTTGTCTGCCTACACAGTGTTTGCTACGGAAGATCGTACTCTCCTATTTGCCAATGTTCCTATAGGCGAATCATCTCAAACAGACCTACGCTTTAATAATAGTGGTACATTTACATTTAAAGGTTTACAATTACAGGTTTACATTTTCCAATTTACATTTACAGTTGTCTGCCTACACAGTGTTTGCTACGGAAGATCGTACTCTCCTATTTGCTAATGTTCCTATAGGCGAATCATCTCAAATAGACCTACGTCTTTAATAATAGTGGTACATTTACATTTAAAGGTTTAAAATTACAGGTTTACATTTTCCAATTTACATTTACAGTTGTCTGCCTACACAGTGTTTGCTACCGGAAGATCGTACTCTCCTATTTGCTAATGTTCCTATAGGCGAATCATCTCAAATAGACCTACGCTTTAATAATAGTGGTACATTTACATTTAAAGGTTTACAATTACAGGTTTACATTTTCCAATTTACATTTACAGTTGTC
>NW_007400364.1:0-826 GCF_000475195.1 Diaphorina citri | reverse complement strand
CATTTGTCCTGGAAGTGAAGGTCCTTTCCTCTTTTAACTGTAAATGCAAAACGGTCATAAAAACTGTCACAATAACTTGGGAGCTACTTATCATTACTTTCATTGCGGGCGCTTTAGTAAAGTGTGCCGGGAGGCGCGCGAACGTCAAGAGTTCGGTACTCGGCTTATAATTAACAAGAAACAGTTACAAGGTGTTTTATCAACAGGGAAAGCTATTTGGCCCTTTTATTTATGGAAAAAGGTATGGCCCTAACAAACACAAAATGTAATGAAATGACAAATAACCATTTTCCTAAAAGAAAATGCTTCATGTTACTGTCAGTATAAAGTGCTGCTCTTTTCATGTATTTACTAGCATACATAATATGTGTGTTTAATTAAATGAGTTTAATTCTGATTAAATATTTTTAAATTTGGGTTTTCTGTTATAAGTCCTAACTTCAAATAAAAACACTTGTTTCATACTAATATTATTGTTTTGTTATGAGTATTATTATCTTGTTTTCAAGTTAAGAGCTTTGTACAAGCAACCACACAGTCAAACGTATCATGTGGCCCGCGGCCTGATCTGGTATCCAAAATTTGGCCCGCCTTCAAAAAAGGTTGAGCGCCCTTGGTTTGGAGTAAAAAATTAAATAACGGAGGCCTTATCTCCAAAAAATTAGATCTAAAATTATCTCCACAAAGGCTTGGAAGATCTGGAATCAAATTAGGAATACCCTCTCAACATATTCAGTTAGCAATACATATTACTTTTTTTTAAAAAAAAAAAGAGGTTTGACAGAGGGAACTGTAACTGCTATGGTCTTATCGTCCCGAAATAGAA
>NW_007400363.1:0-826 GCF_000475195.1 Diaphorina citri | reverse complement strand
TCAATCTATTGTCTACCACGATGCACTCAATCCAGTATGCTTAGAGTGGAAATGGGAGTGGTCAAACTCGAGTACTACGCCTTCGCTCAGACATTAGATTGGTGGTCAAAAATATTGAAAATGCCATTTGATCGTTACCCCAGGATGTGCTATGAGCAACTACGAGCTTATGACGAGAGGAGCTCAAACATAGTAAAATACAACTGGTGCACACTCCTGAAGGTCAAACTAGTGGAACTAGAATTCGCTCATGTTTGGGAAGCACAATGTAGTACTACGCTGGGGGAAAACAGACAGAAAATCCTGGACATTTACTATGAAAACCTGATTAATAAAGACTGGAACTCACTTCAACGCTCTTCCTACAACCAACTCTACAAAGAAATTAAAGTGAGGCCAGAAATCACAACACAGGATCAAAGTTTTGTTTCACCATACTTGCTCGAAGAATTACCTATCGAACGAAGTCGAGCAGCAGCGCAACTCCGTCTGAGTGGAAGCAATGTGCAACTCTTCATCAACAGGATACCATACCGCTGGGACCAAGAGGAAATTTGCAGCCTTTGTAACCTGAACAAACCTGAAGATCTTCAGCATTTCCTGGTGGAGTGCCCACACTATGCATCATTGAGGGCAAAGTTTTTAAGAGACATTCTGGTATCCAATAACAACGTAAAAGCGGTACTGGACGTCCAATCCAAGGAGCATTTGAACAACCTTTATTATTATGTACAAGGTAGTGTGAGAATAAGAGCTTTCTTGCGCAATGAGTGAAATATGAGTGCAAAGAGAGAGAAAAGTGAGGACATAAAGAGAGAAGGAACAT
>NW_007400362.1:0-826 GCF_000475195.1 Diaphorina citri | reverse complement strand
AAGAAGGAAGACAGGATAGGAAGAAGCCAGCCGTTCCGTTCCTAGAATGAACCTTATCTGTTTAAGATGGAATTCGCCTTGGACGGGATCAGACCCACGACATGGCGCTTACTAGCTTATGCCAGCCATTCACGCTCTGACCCAGGTGTGTCAAAGCGTCTATGGCGCTTACTAGCTTATGCCAGCCATTCACGCTCTGACCCAGGTGTGTCAAACCGTCAGAGAAACCTAGGTCTCAAGCTTTTTCCGTCCCACTCGTTCAGACATTAAGGACTTAAGGCCTGTTCCTACTTGTGAGTTTCATCCGGTTTTTTTCCGAATGTCCCGTAGGCAATGTAATTTAAATGAGAGTATTTCCACTACACACGACACGATTTTTTTCTGAACAAGTGGGAACGTGCCTTTAAGGTATACTCGTGTGTTAACTCCCTAAATTTTTACCGTCCATTCTGTGTCCTTACAATCGGAGTATTTTTTTCACTTTTTTGTTAACAACTGACCTGCCCTAAAACATCTTTTTATCCCATCTTTCCTTTTTGTGTTTCCTTTTTTTTTCTGTCCCTTTTTATCCTCTCTTCCCTTCTCCTCGTCTCTTCTCTACCCTTCGACCTTCTCTTCTCTTCTCTTCCCTTTTCCTCTATTCCCTCTCTTCTCTTCTTTCTTCAGTCCTCTCTTTTCTCTCCTCGTCAGAGCCAAAAATACATTTCTACTCCTCGTCCCTTTCATCCTCTTTCTCTTTTGTACTTTTTTTCCATTCTGTTCCCTCTTTTATACTTTTTTCCCTCTCTTGTCCTCTCTTTTTAACTCCTCCTTTTCTGTTCCTTTC
>NW_007400361.1:0-826 GCF_000475195.1 Diaphorina citri | reverse complement strand
ATGAGCAAGTACTAAACTAAAACGATCAAAAGAATTTTTCAGTCCAGTGATGTTTAACACATAAATTGTATAAACTCAAAACATATGGGTCTGAATTTGATGCAACAACGTTTATAGATTGGTGTAAGCAAGCCTTTATTAGATTCATTAGAAGAATCTACATTGTTAGCTCACAGAGCTTCCATAGTAACCACATAGGGGCAATTAAAACTAGACCACACCATGGCAGCACATTGAGTGAAAGTAGTCGTAAGTCACATGCTGAGGACTTGGGTCAGCCGTTGCATAATGAAAGTTTGCAACTTAACAACTAGAACAATGTCTGCTATTGTGTTCTTTTTTATAGGAGAGCTTTGTAACCTTGACTCGGTTATTGGCTAGATGGTAAGTTTTGAAAGTTCTGTAAAACCTACGTATAATACAGGATCAAGTGGTCCAGATGTCGAAATGCTCCTGTGTCCTTAGCTCAAAAGGCTAACTGCTGACAAGAAGATCCTCCATGAGAGATAAGTTTCAGGTATATCATATGAAATAGATACCTTCCACGTTATTATAAACATAAGATGTGTCAAATTTGTCCCAATTGAATGACAAATAAAACCAAATGAAAATATGGTGTCGGAATGAAAAGGGACATTAAAAGTGGGATTTAAATTGTATTGTTGTCCCGGAACCAAAACTAAAGAAACTTTGGGTTCAATGTTGGGGTGATAAAGATTAACGACAAACCCTATAAATACGTACACAATACACATATTACATATGTATGAACTTTTTAAAATCAAGTCAATTCTTTTGAATTTATTGTTCAAATGTTCACTATAAA
>NW_007400360.1:0-826 GCF_000475195.1 Diaphorina citri | reverse complement strand
GATTTAAAGTAAAAGTGTAAAATCTACGATTGAAGGTAAAAGTGTGAAGTCTACGATTTGAAGTAAAAATCAATGATCAAAACTAAAAGTGTGATGTCAACATTTAAGAAAAGGTAAAATCTACGATTTAAAGTAAACGTGTAAAATATACGATTGAAGGTAAATGTGTAATGTCAATGAAGTAAATGTGTAAAATCAAAGATTAATGGTAAAAGCGTAAAGTCTACGATTTAAAGTAAAGGTATAAAATCTACGATTGAAGGCAAAAGTGTGAAGCCTACGCTATGATTGAAAGTAAAAGTGTAAAATCCGCGATAAAAAGTAAAAGTGTATGTCTAATTGTCTACGATTTAAAGTAAATGTATTAAATACGGTAAGGTTTAGAATCTACGATCGAGGGTAAATGTGTGATGTCAATAAAGTTGAAAATCTACGATAAAAGGTAAAGTGTGAAGTCTACGATAAAAGGTAACGTGTGAAGTCTACGATATAAAGTTGAAAATCTACGATTGAATGTATATGTGTAATGTCAATTATGTAAATGTGTAAAATCTACGATCGAAGGTAAAAGTGTACGATATAAATTCTCAGAAAACGTAAAGATTTAATATTAAGATAAAAATGTGAAGGTAAAAGTGTGATGTCAACGATTTAAATTAAATTTCAGAAACCTACGATTGAAGGTAAAAGTGTAAAATTCTACGACATTATGTAAAGGTGTAAAATCTACCATTGAAGGTAAACGTATGGATGTCAAAGATTTAAAATAAAGGTAAAATCTACGATCCAAGGTAAAAGTGCGAAGTCTACGATTTACAGTAAAAAT
>NW_007400359.1:0-826 GCF_000475195.1 Diaphorina citri | reverse complement strand
GATTTCGCTGTGTTTACGTACTTTACGTCCAAAGAAGAAAGAAAGCGGAATCTCATTGGTTCAGCCATGTTTTGTTTCACAACTTTCAAGTTCAAGAGACCGAAGAGACGAGAGACGAATAGACGATCTAATCTAAAATCGGTCTAGTAAGCAGCAAGAATCCAACTATATAGAAATTACCAACGATTTATACCAACGAAACTACAAATTCGTCAGGGTGTGACAAAAGACAATGATGCGATATTTTTTTTCAAAAAATCCCTTTTTTCCCTCCTAAAAAAATCCCCCTAAAATTTACCTTCTTAAAAAAAGAGAGAAAAATTGAACATTATATAACACCATTTTTACTTCTTTTTCCATCGGCGTGTGTGGTATGGAAGTGCAACTAGAGTTCTTAATCATTTTGCAGGAGTATGCTGACACTGGGTTCGCGCCCGGGGAGTGGAATTTTTTTCCATCAAAAAATCAAATCAAGAATGATAATAAACTGAATATTAAACAAATTAGGTAGGTACATAGGTACTGATTTTCTCTAATCACGATCTCATAAACTACGGGCTAAAAAATTCCCGGAGGGACGGACCCAGCTTGTTTTTTTTTGCTTAATTTTTTTTCTCTGTCACATGATGTTTTCACTGACGACAATAAAAGACCATGTTCGTAACTGCATTGCCCTAGCACTTTTTAAAATTAACTGTGGGTGTATGTGCATTGTGCATGAGCATGTACCTACTTTTCAAAAGCCCTCCGGCGGCGGGGGTTGGAAAAAGATAATCCACCTAAACTCTACATTTTCTTATAGCTTTTTTTCCCAGCTTTCTAACCA
>NW_007400358.1:0-826 GCF_000475195.1 Diaphorina citri | reverse complement strand
CGGATTTTATCCTGATGGGATAATGTTCGTTCTCGGAACGGCTGGCTTTGTCCTATCCTGTCTTCCTTCTCTCTTCGACTTCGGGACGATGAGACCATAGCAGTTACAGTTCCTTCTGTCAAACCTCTTAAAACAAAAAAACTAGTAGACAATATATAGTTTTCGATTATGTGACTTCTTTTATAGTCAACATGGCTGAACCAATGAGAATCCGCTTTGGACATCCACACCATGTCAACACTTGCTCCACAAAGCGGAATCTCACAATCTCATTGGTTCAGCCAAATCAGCCATGTTTGACTAAAAAAAAGTCACGAATACCTACGGCTTATACCTACGTCTCAACTACATAATCATAGGCATATAGGTATGTTTCAATTACGTATGTACATAATCACAGGTATGTTTAACACGATTATAAAAGTTCAACACGAGGTTCGTCCTTCAATACGGCGGGGGTCACCTAGACCCTATCAGTTAGGAATTAACTTTGATGAGAATTTCATACCTGCCTCATTAATGAAGCTCACCTTGTACAAGTTTTATGCACAGTATACTCCCGCTTAATACCTCTATACGTATTTGGATTGCAAATTTTCAACGTACGGGCCAGCCGACTAGTTAGCTTTGGTGTACAATGTTAAAAAGTTGGTTTCTACTCGTACCTATACTTCGGTAGGTAATACATACCTACTACTTAGTGGTATTCCTTCTAAAATGAGAAGATAGTGCAAGCTCTTTTCTCCAATATACATAACTAGCTGAATTCCGTCGCTTCGCTCCGGAATCCCGCTAGTTCATCCCGAGGCATGGCCAAACTTGTGGA
>NW_007400357.1:0-826 GCF_000475195.1 Diaphorina citri | reverse complement strand
GACCTCTTGACATCCACCGTTGGGATGAAGATTTTGGGTTACCTTACCCTCCTTCCGCTGCTCTTCGAAATAGATATAATTATGTATATAGGTAATATCAACTCTTCTTCTCCCTACGTGTGGGTGTCTTAGGTATTTCTTGTCTAGTAGGATTTTTCGTAATAATGAAATTCATTCTAATATATTTTTTTTTTCATTTACTGACGGATACATCCATTATACATTGAACATCTCCTTATAACGTGTTTCAGATATCCCAAATACATTATCTCTACTATCTCAAGAAAAGGTCGATGTAGTCAATGGTAAGATTGGTAAGTAGGTATGTGGAAAATAATGCATCACACAAAAGTTAATTTGAAAAGAAAAATGAATCTCGTGGAAAGTAATGTAATGTACAGGTAAAAGTTCAACCAAATGAACCTGAAAATCGTTTTATTTTTACGTAAGAGATACACGTTTACACGTACCCAATCTTGAAATTCCAGCGTACAAGAAAAAGAAGAACGACGCTAATAGTTGTATTTTGTTATTGTCAAGCTAGAAGAAGGGAAAAAATTGTTAAAATTTGCTGGCCCGAGGCAAGAACATGGCAACATAACAGTAACAGAACTGATAGTATTTCTTGTAGTGAGGTGAGCGGCCTCATGTGAACTTCTAGTGGTTGATACGATGCCATAGCATGGGTACTCTAACCTGAGGAGTATCTTTTATGCTAAAAGTTTACTGACCTTCCATCTCTTCTTGTGGTTCACGAAACACGCTACAAACACTGGATCGACCAGAAAAAAAGGTGCCAAGAAAAAAAAAAAAAAAAAAAAAAAAA
>NW_007400356.1:0-826 GCF_000475195.1 Diaphorina citri | reverse complement strand
TCATCTTCCTTCCTTGTTCTTTCCCTTCTTATTATATATTCTTTATCCTACCTCATTCGTTTCCTTCTTCTGATTTTCTTGTCCTCTTTTCCTCCCCTCAATCCTCATTCTTCTTTCTTCCCCTCCTCTTTTTCTCTTCCTTCGTGTTTTTCTTCATCCTTCCTTCCTATTTTCTTCGTCTTCTCCTCCTCTTTCTCCTTTTCCTTCTTCATTTCGTCTTTCTTCTCTTCCTCCTTTTAGTCTTCCCTCTCATTCCCCTACTTTTTCCCTACTTCTTCACCATCACCACCTACTTTTCTTTCTTCGCCTCCTCCTAAATTTTAGCTTCCCTTCCTCCTTCTTCCTCTTCTTCTTCTGTTTCATTGATTGTTCCTTGTCTACTCCTTTCTCATCCTTCTTCTCTCCCTTCTCATCTTCCTCCTCCCCCCCTTCTTTTATTAATTTTTTTCTCTTCCTTCTCTTTCTCATCCCTTTCCTTTCAACTCCTTCTCTTCCTTCTTTACAAATTCTTTCTCCTCCCCCTCACCTCTTCTCTTCCTTCTTCTCCTCCTTTTCCCCTCCCTCCCTTCTCCTTTTCCTCTCCTCCTTTCTTTCCCCTCTCTCCCTCTCTTCTCTCTTATCCTTCCTCTCCACCTTTCTTCCCCCTCAATGATAACATTCCGCGTCCTTTATCAACCTTATCCTTATCACAGCATACCCGTCGCGTTGCATAGAACACCGGTGACTCCGTTGAGAATTAATCGCATCAAGCGTTTAGTATTTGTTGCATTTTTCACCATTTCGTGTCTGCAAAGCTCCGCTGTCGGTCGTTTCCAAGCGAAATTCC
>NW_007400355.1:0-826 GCF_000475195.1 Diaphorina citri | reverse complement strand
AAAGAAGTTAAAATAATGGAATGATATTTACCTGGGTGCCCGGTATGATATCAGTGGACTGGATCTGGTGGTACAATCTACAGGCTGTGGGTTCGTTTAGCTGTCATGACCAATCGTGGAATGAGAAGAATCTGCGCTCTTCGTTTGGAGCAGCTGAAAGAAAAGAATGATAAAATTAGTTACTAGTTAGTCCTTTGAAGTTTTTCCTCGACTATCTTAAGGTAAGCACTTGGATGTAAATGTTGGAATTTCATTATTCACACCGATTTACATCAATGTGGTTTTAAAATAACAGGCTGTGGGTTCGTACACCGAGACTCCCCAATCGTGGAATGAGAAGAATCTGCGCTCTTCGTTTGGAGCAGCTGAAAGAAAAGAATGATATACTTAGTTACTAGTTAGTCCTTTGAAGTTTTTCCTCGACTATCATAAGGTAAGCACTTGGATGTAAATGTTGGAATTTCATTATTCACACCGATTTACATCAATGTGGTTTTAAAATGGACATTAAATTTGTATAATCTCTAACTCTTTATCTTTTACGTGTTGAAATGTTGAAGATCTTACACCTACCTGTACGGATGTACTCTAGGAATTCATACTTTACGGATATACATACTCGTATAATCTCTAACTCTTTATCTTTTACGTGTTGAAATGTTGAAGGTCTTACACCTACCTGTACGGATAATACGGATGTACTCTAGGACTTCATACTTTAGCTTTACGGATATACATACTTCATTCCTCTTCTTTTTGCATCACCGTTAGATACTTAGCTGAGGAAAAGGAAATGTTTAAGTATGCTGCTATTGAATGGTAATGT
>NW_007400354.1:0-826 GCF_000475195.1 Diaphorina citri | reverse complement strand
AGTGATGTGCCAATGCCTTAGATTGAATTCGACACAATGAACACTGTGGAAACTAGTCGACTCCAGTACCTAGCAAAAGGTAGACACTATAATGTACCTGTGATAAGCAGTGTCATAGAATCAAAAATGTCGAAAAACCATGAAACTATGTTTCGGGTCAATATAGGCCGGTTGGCGCTTCGAACTCTTGACTATCCTCCCAAAATAGGACGGACAGATTCGTAAAGGCTCAACCCATCTTTTGGGACTGTTTGCCCCTACACCTAAAGGACCGTTCCCAATTGTCGTTCGGAAAAAAAAATCGTATCGTGTATAGTGGGAACACTGTCATTTAAATTACATTGTCTACAAGGACATTTTGTGTAGTTGAAAAAAAATCGTGCAGTGTGTAGTGCTGTAGTGGGAATACTCTCATTTAAATTACATTGCAACCTACAAGGACATTCGGAAAAAATCGGATGAAACTCAGGGGGAAAGGGCCTCAAGCCTCAGAGTGGGCTTTTTACTTTCTATTACTACAGTGTGAAAGTATTGCATGTAATGTCAAAGTTTCTGTTGCTAATGAAAGTATTGCAATCGGTATGAAAGTATTGCGATAATTGAAGTATTGCAATCGGTCCAAATTTTTGTGTATGAAGTTAAGCCAAATAGGAAGGAGACAAGTAGACTACTAGACATGCATTAGAATTACCTGCATGAATTTTCGTCTTATCAAAAATTAGGTACTCCCGACAATTTTCTTCTTCTTCTCCCACTCCCGGGTGGTGATAACGGATAAGGATTTGGAAATTGGCGAAAACAGATAAGGGTGCTTTATCAGGCCCCC
>NW_007400353.1:0-826 GCF_000475195.1 Diaphorina citri | reverse complement strand
GAAACTAGGAGCAGGCAAATGAAAAGAAAATTAAAATTAACTGAAAATTTACCTATAAAAAAATAAATAAAAAATCGATATTAGTTATTTAATTTTATAAAAATATAAAAAATTTTTATTAAGTATTTTAAGTCTTTAAGATTGAAATAAATATTATTTATAGTTAAATTTATTATTTCTAAAATTTGTATATAAATTACTATTTTAGTATACTGTATTATTTTCTATAAAAATTATGTTTTAAAAATAAATTTTAATTTATAATATTATTCAAAATGAACTCAACTCCATTAACAAGACATGGTGCGAATCTTTTAAAACAAGAATTGCATAACTTAAAAAAATATGAACGTCCATATGTTATTTCTCAAATTTCAGAAGCGCGTGCACACGGTGATTTATCTGAAAATGCTGAATATAATGCTGCTAAAGAACGTCAAAGTTTTATTGAGGGACGTATTACTGATATTGAAAATAAACTTAATAATGCAGTGATTATAGATCCGTTAAATTTAGATGCAGATGGTCGAGTTGTTTTTGCTTCAACTGTTTATTTAGAAAATTTAGAAACAAGTGAAAAAGTAACTTATCAAATAGTTGGTATAGATGAAGCTAATATTAAAGAATCAAAAATATCTATAACCTCTCCAATAGCACGAGCATTAATAGGGAAAACAAGTGGTGATATAATTTTTTTCAAATCTCCATCAGGGTTACAAGAATATAAAATTCTTAAAGTTATTTATATATAAAATTTCATAATAGGTATAATTTTAAAATATATTAATTTAAAAAATAAATTTTATAATTTATTTTAATTAAAGAA
>NW_007400352.1:0-826 GCF_000475195.1 Diaphorina citri | reverse complement strand
AATACCGGTACATATTTTATTTATTATCATTATTATTTTTCAAGGTGCTTATTCATGTTCTTCTTTTACTGGGCAAAGGAAACAATGTAGAGAGAAAGTTTGACATTTTCACGAATTTTCAGGTGGGAAAAACAACTCTTTAGACCGGTCGACTCACCAATTTCTTGGTGGAACACTAAATAAGGCAAAGTATTGATGAAGATGACCGCTAAACAAAGGATTTTCTTCAAAGAAGGTAATATTATTTTATGGTCAGACTTGACTAAACGAAAATGGTTGAAATAAATCATTCTCTGAGGTAACATGTGACTGTAGCAAAAGGTTGTAGAACAAGGGAACAATTGTTGGCAAGACGAAACTCAATTTAAAACCATGTCCAAATTTTTTTCCAATATTTCACAGTAACCATTAACCAGACTAAACAGTCATAAAAGGGAAATGCCATAAACAAGGAAAGTCTCCCAAATCTATAAAATAACGAATCGAATTTCCAAATAGAAGGCGTTAAGAAACGAACAAAATAAAATCTAAATTTGGAAATTTCAGATGAACTCTTGAGGGAAATGACTCATCCGTGGGGCACTTGCTTCAAGAGTGTCGAATTCGTATTATATTCCAGAGACGAATAAAAATTCTTTGGAATTCCAAAATTCCTCATCCGTATACGGGACGAGATATAGGAGAAAACGTATGTATGTTATTTTTATTTGTTTACTAGCTGAATTCCGTCGCTTCGCTCCGGAATCCTGCTAGTTCATCCCGAGGCATGGCCAAACTTCTGGAAAAGGCATGGCCGAACTTGTAGTTATCAAACTAAAAACATAAA
>NW_007400351.1:0-826 GCF_000475195.1 Diaphorina citri | reverse complement strand
GTTTCTGCGCATTTTGACGTGAAATCTGACGTCACAACTCTTTGAACTTTTTCATTGGAACGGCAATTAAAAATTGAAATTTCGACCTTTTAAAGTTACTTTTTCGAAGTTTTGACCTCAGATTTGGATTTTTCACAAGTTTTTACGTAGGAATCGACCTTTTATGAATAATATTTTCTCAATTGCAACTCCTCCATTACATAACATATACCTGAGTCCTTTGACGTGAAATCTGACGTCACAACTCTTTGAACTTTTTCATTGGAACGGCAATTAAAAATTGAATTTTCGACCTTTTAAAGTTACTCTTTCCGAGTTTTGACCTCATATTTAGATTTTTCACAACTTTTTACGTAGGAATCGACCTTTTATAAATAATATTTTCCCAATTGCAACTCTTCCATTACATAACATATACCTGAGTCTTATGTCTTGGAATTTCAGGAGATTCAGATTATTTTCTTGTTTTCAGCTATATCTACCCCACCATGGACGAATTGTCCAATCAGCTCCTGTTTGTCCTATCTTACTTTGGACTCCACAGTGTCATAGGACTAGGCGTGGGGGCGGGGGGGAACATTTTGGCCCGCTTTGCTCTCTCACATCCAGAAAAGGTAAGGAAAAGATTGAATGATTGATTTTGAACAGGCTTAGGAATATTATTTGGGGGGAAATGGCCTGCGGGCCAATTTTAATATAGGTGAAGTAGTACATCGTTTGTAATTTGTGAAGATTTCCATTTCATATGTGGGGAATAGTGTGGAAAATTGTAAAAAAGTAGACTGGAAATATTAAAGTCATAGAATTTGATTTTTTTTTTAAAATT
>NW_007400350.1:0-826 GCF_000475195.1 Diaphorina citri | reverse complement strand
AGAGAGGGAGGGAGGGAGAAATACAGAGAGAGAGAGAGAGAGAGAGAGAGAGGGAGAGAGAAATACACACACAGAGAGAGAGAGAATGTTAGCTTAGAGAAGGAAGAGATTATAAGTACCTATATTTACAGGAAAGAGAGGGTATGTGTGAGAGAGAGGGAGAGGAACATAAAAAAACGGAGGGAGAGAGAGAGAAGGGGGGAGAGGGAGAGGTATCCTGCCTCCAACCCCTTCTCCTCATTCCAGCCTTCTTCCCCTCCAGAAAGAGAGAGGGAGGGAGGGAGAAATACAGAGAGAGAGAGAGAGAAAAGGAATTAAAAAGGGGTGGGTCTCAAGAGGGATAAAAAGGAAAGCCTGAGTGTGTGAGAGAGAAAGGAATAAAAAGGGAGAGAGAAAGGAGAAAAGGTGGGAAAAAGAACCGTCTCCTCCCTTCCCTTAGATAATGTAAACAGGGTTGGAAAAGGATAAAACAGGATAAACTGGAAAAAAACGTGCAAAAAGGGAATAAGAGGGGATAAGCATATGAGAGATTGGAGAAAAAGGACCACGAGAAAGGGAGAAAACAAGGAGCGTAAGTAGGAACGAGGGAAAAAAGGACCATGGCAGAGGGAGAAAACAAGGAGCGTAAGCTGCGTAAGTAGGAACGAGGGAAAAAAAGGACCATGACAGAGGGAGAAAACAAGGAGCGTAAGTAGGAACAAGGGAAAAAGGACCATGACAGAGGGAGAAAACAAGGAGCGTAAGCTGCGTAAGTAGGAACGAGGGAAAAAAGGACCATGACAGAGGGAGAAAACAAGGGGGGTAAGTAGGAACGAGGGAAAAAAGG
>NW_007400349.1:0-827 GCF_000475195.1 Diaphorina citri | reverse complement strand
TCTCGGAACGGCTGGCTTTCCTCCTATCCTGTCCTCCTTCTCTCTTCGATTTCGGGACGATAAGACCCTAGCAGTTACGGTTCCCTCTGTCAAACCTCTTAAAAAAAAGTTGTTTGTTGTTTGCCTAGGCACTTAATCTATGTTATGATTGATCTGAATTATTGTTTCTGTTTCAGACTAAATACTTGAAGTCCTGTGTGAGAGATGGGGGCTGCACAGAGCAGTGGTGTCTCGGATGAGGTACGTATGGTCTATAGGATGCGGGTTCGATTCCCGCCAGGGGGCGAACTTTATCCTAAGGTCACTAGGCTAGTGTTCTCTTTTTTACCTGCCTCGGTGAAAATAAAGATAAGGAGCCATGCTATCTTAAACAGAAAAGTTTCGGAACGACTGGCTTTCTCCCATCTTGTCAGCCTCGCTTCGCTTTCGGGACGATAAGACCTCGGCAGTTACAGTTCCCTGTGTCCAACCTTATAACAACAACAACAACAATAAATACTTTTACTAATAATAATTTCTCGTCCCTCTCCCCCAGGTAACGGAAAACACACCGCGCACACCAGTGGATCCCTCCGCCGATCAAGTCAACGCATGCGTCACCTCAGATCTAAACCAGACCACAGATGGAATCACCAACACCAACTATCTCAGCGCCAGCAACAGCAAAGACAGCAATGCCTATGCCAGCAACGATACAAGTTCCTATGCCAGCGCCAGCAGTTTCAATGCCAGCAACACCAGGAATGTCAACACCAACAGTGCTAGCAGTTTCAACACCAGCAGTCTGAATGCCAGCAACGACAGTGATTCCTATGCCAGCAACATTA
>NW_007400348.1:0-827 GCF_000475195.1 Diaphorina citri | reverse complement strand
CAAAATAAAAAAAAAAAAAAAAAAAAAAAAAAAAAAAAACATCTTCATGCAATCACTTTCAGTTTAGGCTCACCGTTTTGGGAACGTCTCACCAGCTCTCTCTCTCATCAGTGTTTCAATCATATTATCGGGACCTTAATTGACACGTCAGTCATTATTCTATTGACAGGAACCTAGAGGGGAAGGAGGAGGGGGAGGGGAAGATAGGAGAGGAGAGGAGGGGAGGGGGTAAAGGATGGGGGAATAAAGGATAAAAGGGGGGTAGAGAGATCTGAGAAGAAGGGTACCCGTTGCCTGAGGTAGAGTAGGTGTTGGAGGAGGAGGAGTAGAAGAAGAAGAAGAAGAAGAAGAAGGATAAGGAGGAAGAGATAGAGAGAGGAGGAACAGAGGAGAAGAGGGGGTATGAACTAGAAGAGGAGAGTGGAAGAGAGGAGAGAAGGGGAATGGAAGAGGGAGAGGTAGATGTAAGGGGGATTAGTAGTATATTGGAAAGAGGAGAGGAACAGATGAAGAGGGGGAGGAGGAGGAGGAGAAGGAATTTAAGAGGAGGGGATAGTTATAGAGAAACGTGAAGCAACGGAGAGGAAGAGCTAGATAAGGGGGGAGAATTAAAGAAAGAAGGGGAGAAGGAGAGGAGAGGAAAGGAAGAAGGGAAAGTAAGGTTGGGACCTGCCATTTTGTATTGATGAATTAGCATCGAAATCAATTTCCTAGGCCTGGATAGAAGCAAAATAGGGACTAGCCTTTTTAACACGTTCACTTCTCTTCTCCTCTCTTTCAAGCTTTCTATAACACTAGAAAGAGTAGAAAGCATTCTGCATGTCTCT
>NW_007400347.1:0-827 GCF_000475195.1 Diaphorina citri | reverse complement strand
TGACTTCCACGAGAGGAGTGCTCTCTCTTCCATCCCTCCCTCACTTATTTTCAATCTAATCCTTCATTCCTTCCTTCTACCCTTGTATTCTTCCTTCCCTCCTTCCCTTGTGTTCTTCCTTCTCTCCTTCCCTTGTGTTCATCCTTTACTCCTTCATCGCCTCCTTGGGTTTTGTTCCAAGTTTCTTCATTTCTCCTCTCATGTCTTCCTCTGTTCTCATTCTGATGTTTGTTTTCATTCCTACCCGCTCGCCTGTAGGTACGCCAAGGGGATGTGGATGACTGCATTCTAGTAGCGAACAAAACGACCTTTTGCCCTATCTGTACTTACTTATTTCCATTATTTTACAAGATGCCTGTTTTTGTAATTAACAGTAAAACAAGGAAGTTGTATTCATTTGTGAAATACATATGTACATATCAAAGTTGCTGATTTGTGAAATTCCATTTGAACTTTACCTAACCCTAACTGCATAAAAATTTGCTCAACATGTGAAAATCTGAAAATCCTTCGGGCATTTTTCTAAACTGGATACCTACTAGGTACATATTTATTATGGTTTTCTTTTTATTTGCCATTAGTATGATAGGTATAGGTAAGTAATAAATTGTACTTTTCTTCAAAGAGATGCATCACCTTTTTCAACCTGACATGTTTCCAAACACATTGTCCGCACTTAGTTCAGTCCGGAGGGGGGTGGAGGGTACAGGCCTGGTATAATAATAATGTTGAAGTTAATTAGTGTATGTCAAGTGAAGTGTGTACTGCTTGATGATAAACCTCTCATGTTAAGAGGCAGTAAGTTAGAAATGCCTCGTACTCCCTAT
>NW_007400346.1:0-827 GCF_000475195.1 Diaphorina citri | reverse complement strand
TTATGAAAGGCTTTTTGAGAGTTTTTCTCCCCCCTAGAGTTTGCATTCTCAAAATCGGTTCATTGGTCCATATAATTATTATCGGGATTATGCGCTTTTCTGAAATACACTGTATATTGTGAGGAAGTGATGGAAACACTCCAAAAGGAGTAAACACAAGGAATGAGGTAATGAGGTAAAAGCGTGACAAAACACAAACACGTCGCTGGTGGGGAGAAAGCACATAAAATTCAAACTAAAAGTGCAAAACAAGACAGAAAAGGTTTTAGTGGTTAAAATTGCAAGTTATGATAGTGTGCCGAGCACCAAAAAGATACCAGCGTTTTATGAAATTAATTTTCAGCACAATGCATATTGCTGCTTCGTTTCTCTGTTTCAAGTAATGAGTGTATTGGAAGTGGTTTAAGAAATTATAATGGGTGTCCTAAAGACAACGTATTGAACTTAAGAGGCCATTTTCTTTGGGTAAAAATCAGACTTTCCTTCTCTATTAAAAGGGGTTCTCAAATAGGTACTTTCAATTTGAGCTCTCAAATGGGTCCAAAAAAGTTCCCTTTTTTAGCACAGAAATCCTTGTAGTTGAAATTCATTGAGAAACAAAGTCATACTTCAACTTACAGAATCACCCCTTCAAGTGTAGTACGTTAACTTTTGAGCTGTCAACCTCTTTTGTATTTCAATAATTGCAAACTATTCTCTCATTCCAATACTCCTTATAACACAAAACATTTACATTACCTTTTACATTCAGCACTCCTTACAAAACACTTTCACATGTTGCCCTGAATCCTTTGCTTTATATCAGTGCAAGGTAATTCTTTGTATTA
>NW_007400345.1:0-827 GCF_000475195.1 Diaphorina citri | reverse complement strand
TTCGGTACGAGTCCCCATCAGAACAGTCATATTTGCTCAAAATGTTCAGCGTCCGAATCGTATTTCATTAGCACCCCATTCAACAAGTCATCATTGTGAGCATTATACGTAAACTCAACCTACACATCTGTAGATAGGAATGAGTAGTCATGTAGCTATAGTATTTACTGTGTAACAGTTTCAATACTTGAGAAAGGGCTACTTGTTCGGTTCACAAAAATGTTATAACTAGTTACTGTATTTATCCAAACTGTCTAGGGTTTCCAAGGTTAAAGAGATGCTTAAAATGTCTATCAAATAAGCGAAATTTGTGAAATCACTAGAAAGCATTAACCTAACATCCATCACATGTATTCTATTATACTGACACCACACTACCTTTTAGCACAACTACTAATAAGGGGCCCATCACTTTACAACCGAACAACTCCGCAACTTCCAAGATTACAACTAACATTAGTAAGGCTCAGTAGGATCAGACCTTATCAGACCTCAATACTTGTTTTGCCAATAAAATTGCACCAGTACATGACTTCGGCGATCTCAAAATTCCTATGACAACAACAATGTTGTCTTGTCATGTTACCTACATTGCATAATCTACATTCTAGACGTGTTCTCAATGACATAATACTAACAACCAGGGAATCCCTCTCCTATGTATGTCTTGAATATACACTAAACACTTTCTCTTCATCTTGTGGTCTCATATGTAAAAGACCTTCACGTTATCTCATGAACGCTGAGCATTATGTTGATTATTTATCTCATATCCATATTTTATGTTCCTGTTATGGACGACACAGATCACTGACTGTAGGGCGGCT
>NW_007400344.1:0-827 GCF_000475195.1 Diaphorina citri | reverse complement strand
AACCGTTCACAGAACTCGTTTGTGATGATGAAGAACACCGATTTGGGATACTTGATCTGAAATCAGAAAAAAAAGAAATAACGATTAACTAAATTGAAGAGTAGGTAGGTATATCTACAATTGAAACCACATGAAATTGAAGTGTATACCTAATAACCACATGAAATAATAACGCAAATTTTGTGCAATTACGGTAGCTCTCATAAAATATGAGACTCTTATATTTATGTAGGTACGAGCACAGGTAAGAATAACCAATTTGTAGGTAGATCATAAACATTTTCATACTCATTCAATCCTAATGTACACTTTCAACACCGTGAGATAGGTATGTACTTCGTACCTACCAGATAGGCAACAAAAAGTAAGGAAGTCAGTAAGTAGAGGTAATAAATGAATTTTTGAAATAACCTATGCATCCGGGAGTGCATTTTCAAAGTAGTAGCAAAATCCCCTTTAGGGATGACCTATTAATTTCTAACTAAAGTCACAGCTTTGGGTCGGGGTTGTGTTTTTTGGGGTCCCTAGGAAAAAATGAGTTTTCCTAGAGAATAACTTCTTTTAAATCTTTGCGTAGGATGATGTCCGGTATTACCTTAACATCTGTTCTAGTTCGCCTGATTTTTTTGTCCAGTGAGAATTTCTCTTTCTCCAGCGATTTTTCGTCAACTATGAGGAACTTTTCAATCTCTTCATCGTTTTCGATTTTCATTTTGTTGTCCTACAACCTGCCTCGGTAGTGTAGTGGACAAGGCGCTCGCCTGGTAAACAGGAGGGCGTGGGTTCAATTCCAGCCGAGGTATGGAATTTTATCCTCACTAAAATTT
>NW_007400343.1:0-827 GCF_000475195.1 Diaphorina citri | reverse complement strand
CTAGAACAGCGATTCTTAATCGGGGGTCCGCGAATCCCTGGAGGTACGCGGAAAAAAAATGTGATTTGACCCCCCTAGACTACTCTCTGTGGGTGTATCTAAAGTCACAGGTTTACACCAACAAACCCACACAAACTGAAGCATTGAAAGATCAACGAGATCCAGCCTAATTTCCTTACATTTGTCTTCGAAAATTTTGTCAAAAGAGAACGAATGTGCCATCAAACTCGAGGAGGTTTTTTTGCCTGATTACTGTTCCATACATAATTTCAGAACGTTTACTCATCATATCATGTGAGAAATCTATTGTTTGTCATGGAAATGAATACTTTATTGATCAATCAAATCTTGCGTTCTTATTGGGATACCCTTTACATAGGACTTTTACAGAACGATTGATAAACGCACCCTAAATATAAACAAACTATAGTCTGTCCAGACCAGATGGATATGAGAGCAAGGAGTCATCGACCCAAAATGAAGGAACCTGTCAGAATGCGAGAATTCCTTGTATTGTTGCATTTAAAGTAAAGGTCTATTTTTATAAACTCTCTCTTTTAAAAAGCAGATGTAGCTTCGATCTGTAACTTTTTTTTCAAGAGGTTGAATCACTGTGCAAGTGGGAGGAAGCACTGTGCAATGTACCTTCCTCTTTTGAAGATTTTCTATCGTTGCACCTTTGATATGTTTGGCAACGTAGCCCACTTTTTTGATGACTCACTGCTCTCATATCCATCTGGATTGACTATAAGCACTTACCGGGTTCACCACACCGGGTACAGCTTGGTTCGACCGCCGCTCTGCGTCAACCATCGGAAATTCCGATC
>NW_007400342.1:0-827 GCF_000475195.1 Diaphorina citri | reverse complement strand
TCTAAATAATATGTGCGCTTAATGGAGAAGTCTAAAAGGGTTGGAGACAAAATACATCCTTGCGGAACTCCGGCATATGTATGATTTTAGACGTGACATTTGGGAGTTCAGTGCTCTTACTAATATTTCATATTTATAAGAACATGATGATATTCAGATCTCTGTTGTCTATTCCTTTAGCTTATTCTTTGAAAATTTAACAATTTTACTGTGCTTAACTCAATCACATGCTTTATGACAATCAAGAAATCATTATTTTAACAAAAACAGATATTCAGATCTCTGTTGTCTATTCCTTTAGCTTATTCTTTGAAAATTTAACAATTTTACTGTGCTTAACTCAATCACATGCTTTATGGCAATCAAGAAATCATTATTTTAACAAAAACAAGGCCGTTTGGTTTTCACTGTCTGTATAACTAAGTTTCACGTTTATCCTTTTGTGGATTACAAACTCAAACTTGTGTCGATTTTTCAGATCAAGTCATTCAGGATGTAGCAGTAAGCTCTGAAAATAAATCAGCATTTTCCATATCAGATCAGGATGCTATTCGGTTGACTCAAGTTGGACAACAAATAAGACGTCTGTTTGGGTTTGAAAGTGATATCGAGTGGGCTTTAGATCAGGAGGTAAGTACAGTTTATGAATGGGTACACAGTTAGTTGAGTTAGTACACACCTATCTAAAAATGCATGGGTAGGACTATCACCAGGGTCATTTCTTTATTTCAATTTTGGAAATATCGGCCGGGGCTTCCCACTAATTAATATACCTAGCCAACATTTTACTCGTCCACCGAATTCGAGATTATTATTTTGATTTTTGC
>NW_007400341.1:0-827 GCF_000475195.1 Diaphorina citri | reverse complement strand
TCTCTTTATGTATTACGGCATTCCTTCTGTTTCCTTCTCCTTCTCTCTCTTTTCTCCCTCCCTTTTCCTCTTTCTTTCCCTTCCTCTCAAAATTCTCCTTTCTCTCTCTCTCTCTCTCTCCCTCCAACACCGACCTCGCTCTCCTTTTCTACCCATTTCCTTCCCCTCTCTTTTCCCTCTCCCTCCCTTCCTCCCACTGTCTGTCTCTCTCGTACCGATCTATCTATTTAACGTTGTTTAAACTTATTTTCTTTGCATTATTAGCTCGTCTGGCTCTTTCCCTCTCCCTTTTTGCCTCCTTCTTTTTCTTCCCCTTCTCTCCTCTCTCTCTTCCTCCCTCTTTTTCTCTCTCTTCCTTCATTGCCTCCTTATGTTTGTCCACTTCTCTCTATCTCTCTCTCTACTTCTCTTCCCCTCCTTGTCTGGTCTCCTGTTTATATTTTCTTTCATGTTTTCCGCATTCTCTTTTTATCTCCCTCCCCCTATTTATCGCTCTTCCTCTCTCTCTCTCCTTCAGACTATTTGCTCTCACTTTATTTATCCTGTATCCTGTCTGTCTCTCTCTCGCAAACTTCCTTAAAATTCTCTTCTTCCTCCTCATTCCTCTCTCTCTCTCTCTCTCTCTTATTCTTTCATCTGCTTCTTCCTTTCCGTCTTTTCTACCACTTCTCTTGCTCTCTTTCTTTCATTCGAAAGCACCTCTATCTATCCTTCTCCCACTCAATTCCTTCTAAACCCTGCTCTTCCCTCTCTCTCTCTCTTTCTTCCTAGCTCCTTCTTTCTCTACTTCTCATCTCTCTCTTTCTCTTCCTCTCTCTCTTTCTCTC
>NW_007400340.1:0-827 GCF_000475195.1 Diaphorina citri | reverse complement strand
AAGAAGAAGAAGAAGAAGAAGAAGAAGAAGAAGAAGAAGAAGAAGAAGAAGAAGAAGAAGAAGATGAAGATGAAGAAGAAGCCGAGAGAGGGAATCTGGAAAAGTCTTTTTTTTTAAGAGGTTTGACAGAGGGAACTGATGTAACTGCTAAGGTCTTATCGTCCCGATATCGAAGAGAGAAGGAAGACAGCATAATATGAGAAAGCCAGCCGTTCCGAGAACGAACATTATATCAGGATAAAATCCGTCCCGGGCGGGAATCGAACCCGCGGCCTAGCGCTTACAAGGCAGACGCACTACCAACTAAGCTGACTAGGCTGGCTGGAAAAGTCTGATTCCTAAATTTTCGTTCATGAAAATTGGCGTTGGAAATTTCCAATGAACTTTTGTTCATCATCTTCTCACGAAGCTTGGGAAACAAGGAAACTTAAGGAACTTGTAGAGAGTTCAGAGTCCATTAGACATCATCAAAATTTCATACCAAGGTGGAAAAACCGCAGAAATCATTAAGGAGTAAATGAGGAGTGATGATGGAGCATACATTTCTTGAGCTTAAGCCATTATCCCACCTTCCTTAATGAATTACCTGGGGTAGAAAATGGTGCGAAACCATACGAAACTAGGTATGTGGAATGGGCATGCTACGGCACAGACCCCTCTAAACCATTATACCTATCTAGTTTTATCTCGGCAATGTCTGTTTGTTTGTGTGTGTGTTCCTTCCGTGGTAGGCTGATAGGTAACTCTGGAACGGTTGGTTCCTCTTTCCTCATCTCCTTTTTGTAAGACCAGGCCTGATTAGAAAACCTTTGTCCTATCCCTTCTCC
>NW_007400339.1:0-827 GCF_000475195.1 Diaphorina citri | reverse complement strand
TTCTAGATACCGAGATAAATCGATTTAAAAAATACCGGTAAATCGTAAACTTTGACGTCACGGCATACGCTCTCGTAGACGATGACGTCACATCAAATGTTCCGACCAAAGTTCCCTCGCAGGCAACACATTAATCTATTTCTGCGCAATTCGTGTTTGTGCGCATACGTTTCTGCATCTCCTGAAGTCTGACGTCAGAGTTCAGGACTCTGACGGAAAATAAAAATTGAATTTTCGACCTTTTACAGTTATTATTTCGGAGTTTTGACCTCAGCCTTGGATTTTTCCCAACTTTTTACATAGGAATCGACCATTTATTTATAATTTTTACCCATTTGCAACACCTCCATTGTGTAAATGTTGAGGTCTTTAGTGATAGGGGTTGTACCCTCCATTCGGCAACAAGCTACCCGACTCCTTACATTAACCTCACCCAACCTGAGTGGAGCCGGGAAAAGCCAACAGGGTGTGAAAAGAGGCCCAAAAGTCACAAATCCACTTGATAGGAATTGAGAACTGTATGCTCAAATTGCTCAATCGAAAAAGTTGTTTGAATTCTCACGTACAAGGTTTTTCAGATTCTTTGGTTATTCAAGTCAACAGCATTTAACTTGATGAATCATTGTAGACTTACCTTTGGTTTCAATACTAGGCAGAGATGTAAGACCGGTACCAACCACCTCGATATCTTCATCCTCAACCTGGTGACAAAGAAATACATAGAATAGAATATATTTCAAAAACCTGTGAAAAAAGTCTCTAAAAGGTCTAATAAAGTTTAATTTGAATTTGCCATTGAAAAAAAAAAAAAAAAAAAAAAAAAAAAA
>NW_007400338.1:0-827 GCF_000475195.1 Diaphorina citri | reverse complement strand
ACCTTCAATATTCATACAATTTATTTGGCAAAAACATAAGCTACTTTTTATTATTTTATTTCATAGGGAACCTGTACTTGCAGTGTAAGTAATGAGTAAGTATTGGAATTGGGGACAAAAATTTCAATTTATTTCTAAATAAAAGGGCTAAAGCCCTTTTTGGTTGTTTGAAAAATAACCCCAACCCACATTTTGCACACCCTGGTTTAGAGGAATAGAGAGTCCTTTCTGTCCTTTTATTACTCAACCCTATGTCCTAGGCTCAGGTCCAGTAGGGTAGGATCCTATCCTGATTAATTCATAAAATTTCAATATGACCCCTTACTTATTGTTGTTTTAAAAATGAGCACCACATGTTGATTTGAAGGCCTTTTGTACTTGTCACAGTCACAGATCTCTTTTTACAATTATATATTTCTTCTTCTTCTTCTTCTTCTTTTTTTACATTTTCTCTTGTTTTAGTTAATGGGATAGGTTAGATACCTCCCTACTTGACTTGATACCAGTATAGTAGCATGACTCCTATTGGGGTATAGTGGAGGGAATATCCCTATTAATTGTTTTTCTTCTTCAAATGTTTGTTTTACTCTCCAACTTACTAAGTACGAATGTGTAAACTACCATTTTTGAAAAACGAAGTGAGTTCTAAGTTTTAACTTAATGATTTTTCATTTGGTTTGTCCATCTGTTTCACCATAGTAATTAGGTGAATAGCCCATTGACACTCCTTCTGGAACAAGGGCATGTTTCACCATAACTCTCCAAAAATATTGAACACAAAGGAAGTTCGATTAAATTTCATCAACCCCTTCTCCAGTTGACTTTCT
>NW_007400337.1:0-827 GCF_000475195.1 Diaphorina citri | reverse complement strand
ATCTTGATGACTTAGTATTTACTAAACTTGATGTCTATTTACTAAACTTGATGACTATTTACTAGACTTGATGACTCTGGATTTTTATCTCATCCAAATCTTCTTACATATCAGGAATTTTTTTCAGTCCTATTAGGACTTCTATTAAGTATGCAAGTATTCCGGGTGCCATTATACAAATATGAACAATATTTTCAAGGATAAGATGGTCATTATCATTAGGTATAGGATAAGATGCTAGCTCAGTTTGAGTTCATCATGGTTCCTCAAGCTAAGTTTGGGTTGATAAAAACAAGAGCTACCTACCTAGTTCCTTAATTTCAGCAAATACTCTTATGTAATATTGATGCGATATTTGCGATAAAATACCTAGGGCAGGTATAGGTACTTAACTATTGTGGAATAGTCATGAATTCTTCTTGTCTTTTAGTTTCCATGGGTAGAATAATCAAATAGGTTTGATATACATAGATATTTCCCTGGATCTTTTAAACAGCGTTTTGCCAACTCATAAATCTCTCATGCAGGTAACACACATGACACGGTAATCTATGGCTAATGTGTATTTAAATATGGTTAAAATACATATAGAATATTCCATTTTATTCAATAGATTTTTTTCTAGTTCTTCTTCTTTTTTTCATCTTCTTCCTCGTCTTCTTCTTCCATTTCTTTATCATCAACTTCTTGTTCTTTTTTCGTCTTCTTATTTTCAATTAAAGAAGAGCTAACATTTCAATAGTCAGCCTTATCTCCGATTCTCTGCCAATTAGGACGTGCCTTGACAGCCCATAAAACACGCCGTCCAATCAGATTTCATCATTCTG
>NW_007400336.1:0-827 GCF_000475195.1 Diaphorina citri | reverse complement strand
TCTGGGTTATTGGGGTTGGTTCAATTTTCTAGCTTATTAAGACACCAAACTCTCTAGTTAGATAGTTACGTTCTCATAATTAAGTAAATCATGGGAGAAGTCAGGGGGGAGAGAAACCAAAGCGATGACGTAACCCCTATCGGATAGAAACCACAGGATTGTTTAGACAGAACTACTATAGAGATACCTAAACATCTGGGATGCTGCTAATCAACCAGTCAAGCACATCTCTAGAGTTTTTTTTTCAATAGGTTTGAAACAGGGATCTGTAACTGTTGAGGTCTTATCGTCCCGAAATCGAAGAGACATAGACAGGATAGGAGAAAGAAAGCCTTTCCGAAAAGAAACCTCAAGGTGTGTCCATATAGTCGACCGGGCGTACGTCGACAAGGTGAATCTATGTTGTCGAGGCAGTGTGGACGGTTCAGTCGACATCGATTGATGACAAGCATGTGTGGACACACCTTTAGCTTCTTCATGGATGCGTTTGGCTGTTTAGGATAAAATTCTCGGGTGGGAATCGAACCCTTCAAGCCAACTAGGTTGGCAGATTACTTAATCCAAGTTTAAAATCAAATTGTAGTCCGGGTTACAAGATGAACTAGATTTTCAACTTAAAGCAAAACAATGCGAAGTGCAATGTTATAAAATTGTCTGAAGACATGTTGCAATGACAAACCACAAACCAAACACGACTGAATCGCCAGAAATTTACTTCATATCCTTGTATTGAGATTTTCCAGTCATACAGTACCTACCCTAGGTAATACAGGGGCTTTCATTTCCCATTCATCATAGGCGGTTCTTGCCTAAATTTTTGGGGGGGC
>NW_007400335.1:0-827 GCF_000475195.1 Diaphorina citri | reverse complement strand
TCCTCAGGAGCTCAGGACTGAGAATAAAACTAGGATGTCGGACACCCAAACGAGTGACTTGGTTTCCAGAACTCTAAAGAAGTGTTCAAACTGGCCCACCGTCCGTCGATCAGATGTCGACTGAACCGTCCACACTGCCTCGAAAACGTAGATTCACCACGTGTCGACTATGTTTGGACACACTTTATATATCAGGAAGCTCCACACTTCAATAAATAATTATAGCATTTCAACACTCTAAATTAGGAGGAATCCAATATTAAGAGTTCTTCCACTCTTAAGTCTCTTAAAACTTGTGGCACCGTTTCAGTCATTTTTTTCCTCCATGAAGATCCTTTCAGTTGTCTAATCGCCCATGAGATCTTTCAGTCTCTTGGAGACAAGAGGACAATTATTGGGCTGCTCCACACTTCAATAAATAATTATAGCATTTCAACACTCTAAATTAGGAGAAATCCAATATTAAGAGTTCTTCCACTCTAAGTCTCTCAAAACTTGTGGCACCGCATCAGTCATTTTTGCTCCACACTTCAATAAATAATTATAGCATTTCAACACTCTAAATTAGGAGAAATCCAATATTAAGAGTTCTTCCACTCTAAGTCTCTTAAAACTTGTGGCACCGTATCAGTCATTTTTTTTCCTCCATGAAGATCCTTTCAGCTGTCTAATCGCCCATGAGATTTTTCAGTCTGTTGGAGACAAGAGGACAATTATTGTGGAGTTGGGGCTATTCCAGCAAACAATTCTGACGTCATATTTCACACTCCTCGTGTAGAAAATATTGATAAAGGGTATGACGTTTTTTTTTTTTTTTTTTTTTTTTT
>NW_007400334.1:0-827 GCF_000475195.1 Diaphorina citri | reverse complement strand
GATGTCATCCAACTTACACAGGTGAATTTGTAAGCTTGATTCGAGCCTTACATCCAATCGTGTGTGCTGACTGGGTTTTATTTATTAAACACCAGCAGCGTCTCATTTTGTTGTGGTTGTGGACAGTTGCCATAGGCGGTTCTTGCCTAAATTTTTGGGGGGGCTTTATTTTGAAGGTACACCTTCAAAATTTTGATTTAGCTTTATGTAAAAAAAATCTGGTGTGAACATCACACGACTTTCTTTATCCTATTGAATGATGCTTATTTCACTTATTTGAGTATTATTTTACCCTGACTTTTACCATATCTCTAACCGTTTAGTCGGTATAGCTGAAAACCGCCAAAAAACGGTCGAAATCCGTCCCAAAAGCGGTCAAAATACCGCCAAGCGCAGCACCTATCTCAACTAAACGTTTTCTTTTGCATCCTTGTCACATTTGTGAACTACATACCAAATTTCAAGTCTTCTCAACCAAACGTTTTGTGTTGCATTCTTGTCACATTTGTGAACTACATACCAAATTTCAAGTCTCTAGCTTATACCTCGCAGCACCTATCTCAACCAAACGTTTTGAGTTGCATCCTTGTCACATTTGTAAACTCCATACTAAATTTCAAGTCTCTAGCTCATACCGTCTGCCCGAGATATTGTTAAACTAGACCGAAAACCGCCAAAAAGCGGTAAAATGCCGCCAACCAATGCACCGATCTTAACCAAAAGCTTCATGTCGCATCCTTGTCACATTTTTTGACAGCTACATACCAAATTTCAAGTCGCTAGCTCTTACCGTTCTCGAGATATTTTGTTTAGAGACAGACAGACAC
>NW_007400333.1:0-827 GCF_000475195.1 Diaphorina citri | reverse complement strand
ATCTGATTGGCCAAAATTTGTTTCGGTCTCACTTGAGAGCTAGAATTTTCGTTTATAAATTTTATGTAAGGAATTAGGGACGGTAAACGGTAAAGTAAAGGTTAGTTTTCAAGATCGCTACCGAGCTTTGAGCAATCCACAATCGTTACTCCCTCTTACTCATCCCTCCGGGGGAAGCAAACTTGGACTAAATTGACAAGGTGACAATTCAGTCCTTGTACTGTCCCATTCATCATTCATGTCACATAGACGTTAGAAGTGATGAAGGAGGAATAGTGAAATAGTATTGTTTATGTGAGCATAGGGCGATGAGTTCTCTTCTCTTTTCCAACTCAGAAAGGAGGAGAAGAACATGGACGGATAACTGAAGAAGGAGGTGGAGGAGAAGGAGGAGGAGGGTTATAGGTTGAGGAAGAGAGAAAAAAGGAGGAGGAGGAACAGAAGAAGGAAGAGAAGGAGAAGGTGGAAGAGGAGGATAAGGAGGAAGAGCGGCAGCAGGAGGAAAAGAAGAAGAAGGAGGAGGAGGAAGAGGAGAAGCTAGAGTCTGATAGAAGAATGAGAAAGAGGAAAAAGAGAATGAGAAGGATACAGAAGGAAAGCCTCGGAGAAGGAGGAGAAGAAGACTGTAGGAAAGAAAGTAGGTAATAAAACGAGAGAAAATGAAGAAAATAAAAACCAGGGAGGAGGAGAGAGAGAAAGAGAAGAGAAACAAGAAGAAGAAATTGAAAATTAGAGAGAGGAATACCTCTAGGTAACCTATTGGAAAAAAAGGTCGCTGAAAAAACGGAGAAAAAAGAACGGAGAGAAAAATAGGAGAAGAAGAGGCA
>NW_007400332.1:0-827 GCF_000475195.1 Diaphorina citri | reverse complement strand
CATTCTCCATCCTATGATGACTTTGCCCCCGGAGACCATTTGAGTTAAGCACCAGCAAGGGAGGTATCACTGTAGGCAGGATGAGGAGGTACAAATGAAAGGTGCTGCCAAGTTGACACAAGGGTAATGTTTGTTCACGAGATAAAACATAGAAATTCGCTAGAAGTGTCATTTCAAGGGGGATATTACCCAGGGAATCTGTACTTGGGTGAGGTAATATTACCCTGGGAGGTAGGGGTAATATTACCAAGGGAAGTGGAGGAATAAGATGGTTTTTCCGGAGTACAAAACGTTTAACCGCCTCTCCGTAAAACGTGATCCAAAATGCATTTTTCACCCGACACGCGGAGCGATGTAGTTTTTGTGATTTTTATTATTATTATTATTATTTTGTTGCTAATTTTTTCACAAATTCTGGAGCAGGAATTTAGGACGCTAGACAAAAGATCAACAGAAAGAATGAAACGATTCATCTTATTCTTATATCTATTGTCAATTTGTCATTCGAAAGATTACTCGCATTAATCGTACATTCTGTTGGAGTAAGGTGCTTGCTATACATGTGTTACACATTGCATATGTAAATTAATAACCAGGCGGTCATACAAAATAGAACAGTCTTTTAGTTCTCTCGTTTCAACCTTTCAACTCTTCCATGTTGCAAATGTAGATCTTTTAAATCGAAAATGTCTGCTGAATTCATATCTATTATTGTGACCTTATTTTCCTATGTAAGTGACCTCACAATTTGTGAGTCACAAACACAACTATTCTTCTGCTCTAGAAAAAAACTTTAATGTCGAACGAAGAAGAGCCAAACTTTCGAC
>NW_007400331.1:0-827 GCF_000475195.1 Diaphorina citri | reverse complement strand
AAAAACCTTGCTTAACTAAAAAAAAAAAAAAAAAAAGGAAATGTAAATTAATATAGGTGATAATAGAAAGTGACAATAAAGTAAAAAAGGAAAGTAGAACAACAGGTTGATATCTCCATTATTCATCATTCATTATTATACACGAGTTTTTGTAAAACCCTCCCATTACTTTTTAATGAAAATCACAAACTTCAAAGCTTTTATTTGAAACTCGCTTTTCGCCTTTCGGTCCTTTTTGAAGAGAACTCTTCAAGTATGACATTAGCGTGGACCATGAACTATTTGGTGACAATGGGTACATGATATCTTTACTGTGGGGTAAAAGTGGTAGGACCCAACACCCAACCTCATATGGTGTTAATATTTCAGACCGCCCCCTTGGGATTTTGTACTTCTAATTTGTGCACAGATCCTTTTCTCATTAACTAATTACTTTCTCTCTCTTTCTCTCTCTCTCTCTCTCTCTTTTTTTACGGTTTTTTTTTACACTTATGTATTTAGGTTTTCTTCGAATCTATCCACCATATTCTGTTCTATTGGACAGCGTCATTTTTCTCCAATCCATACCAGTTCCTCTGATTGCAAAATTTATTTCACGTTCCCTTACTTAATTTGATTGTGACAAGCTTTTGAAATTCTGAAAATGCAATTATTATAAGTCGTTTTTACCTGAGGAATTGGAAATCAACTTTTTTTTGCAATTTCATCTTTCCCTTTTCACCTTCTTGTTCTATTTCTTTCTCACTCTTTCTTTTAGTTTTGTAAGCAAACTTTAGTAAACTCAAATGCTACTTATGGTATTTGAGTGATTTAATATAAATTGTAAA
>NW_007400330.1:0-827 GCF_000475195.1 Diaphorina citri | reverse complement strand
TATCCTGTCTTCCTTCTCTCTTCGATTTCGGGACGATAAGACCATAGCAGTTACAGTTCCCTCTGTCAAACCCCTTTTTTTAAAAAATAATAATATGCGCTCTCCTTTTTTTAGAGGTTTGACAGAGGGAACTCTAACTGCTAAGGTCCAATCGTCCCGAAAGCGGAGAGAGAAGGAAGACAGGATAGAAGAAAGTCAGTATTTCTGAGCCTTATAAGTTCAGGACAATATCTGCCCCGGGCGGGGATCGAACCCGCGACCTAGCGGTTACAAGGACGCTACCCTCCTAGCTAACTAGGCTCTATTATAGATTGATTTTATTGCTTCGTAATGACATGACGTTCGTGTTTCCAAATTCAGTTTTGTTCCCAGAGTCAAAATATTACATAGTATCCTGTCAGCAAAATCATTAAATAGAAACGTTGTCACACATCTTACAAATAAAGATTGTTTCCAGTTCAACAGATGGATAGAATTCATATGTCGTTAAGAAAATAAAAATACATGGTAGAATCCCAGTAGTCGCTGCTAAGACGTGGGGACTATGGTTTGAATCTCATTCATTGACAATAAATTTGAGAGTCAGAATTTGGTTCATTAAACAGTAAAGAATCAGCCGACAAACTCCAACCTTCAGAAAACTTAGGGTGAAATACACTTTTTCTAGAAAAATTTAGCACAAAATACTCTCTTGTTAGGAAAACATATTGTAAAATTCCCCTTTTCTGGGAACACATGGGGTAAAAAATACCCTTTTTTCTAAGAAAACACAGGGTAAAAATACCCCTTTTCTAGATTCTGCTCTAGGAACAAGAAAATTAATATTC
>NW_007400329.1:0-827 GCF_000475195.1 Diaphorina citri | reverse complement strand
TAGTCTAAAGAAAGCTCCATACCTGGGGACATAACACATTACAGCCGGTAACATCAGCATGAGTTTGTACGTATAGAGCATTCTTAGCCAAACCGCCGGATACAAGCAGAGTAAAAATGGCAGGAGTCTTGCCTGCGGCATGCATAGCATCCATGATGTGTCTTGTTCCGTACTGGAAGCAAAAGCAATTATGTACCTACCTACATATAAAAAAAAAAATCTTGTCACAAATATTGTTCCTCACTTGATTAAGAGATTGAGTCTGGCTGGGGGACGTTAAACAGGGAGTAGACCAGTTAGTCTGGCTGGGGGACTATAAACAAGGAGCCGACCAGCCTAAATTTCCCTTGCTAAAGGAATAGCAAAGGTTGAGTACCTACGAAGGGCATCCACTTGTAAAATTTGGAGCCAAAACCAAATGTCAGCCCAAAGCAATCACCCTAGATAGGACTGATTGGGAGGCTGACGAAAAACGCCGACCCCGTCTGTACACGGGAAAAGGCCAAGAAGAAGAAGACTTAATTAAGAGACCAATAACAATACCTTGATAAACTTTATCAAAAGTTGGAGTCGTAATAAATAAACCAAGTCCTGTCTTTCTAGTTCTAGCTTCATTTTGGATGTTGATTCTATACTCTCGCAAGTCCTGTCTTTCTAGTTCTAGCTTCATTTTGGGTGTTGATTCTATACTCTCGCAAGTCCTGTCTTTCTAGTTCTAGCTTCATTTTGGATGTTGATTCTATACTCTCCAAGTCCTGTCTTTCTAGTTCTAGCTTCATTTTGGATGTTGATTCTATACTCTCGCAAGTCCTGTCTTTCTAGTTCTA
>NW_007400328.1:0-827 GCF_000475195.1 Diaphorina citri | reverse complement strand
TTTTTTACTTGGGAGGGTCCAACTTTCTTAGGTGAAGAGGATCCCTATCTGCTAGGGTGCTTCAGTGGATCCCTGTTTTCTAGAGATCTTCGATGCCTTGATTAAAGGGTCTCCAAGAGGGCTAGGGTAAAGGCTCAAGGCCACCCGTACCTGTTTATTCCTAGCGGCTGTAACAAGGCCCTGGTAACTACCAACAAATATTATATTTACCTCGATCAAAACAGTATTTCTTTACCTTTACAAAGTAGGGTGAGACGCCTACCTTCCAAATAATGCATAAGAGAAATTTACAACAAAAAAGACCAAAATTTAAGTTTAGAAACAAGGGTGGATGCCCAAGTTACAATTTAGGCACTTTCAAAGTATTTACACGAAATTAATTCAAGAAATAATTAAACTTGAAAAGTTTTAAATGTTCGAATTTACAACAAAAAAGACCAAAATTTAAGTTTAGAAACAAGGGTGGATGCCCAAGTTACAATTTAGGCACTTTCAAAGTATTTACACAAAATTAATTCAAGAAATAATTAAACTTGAAAAGTTTTAAATGTTCGAAAAAAAAAATTTATTTCAAAAGATCAGCAAGGAAGACTTTTCAGTCAAAGTTCTTCACAAGCAATAAAAGAACTGTAATTTTAAAGTTACTATGCAAAAGTCTAGCTCAAAAGGGCTTAAAATTAACGGTAAGCAAAAAATATTTCACAGAGCAAAAAACTTTCGACTCAATCTCCACTCGAACCTCAACCTAACCTCAACCTAACCTAACCTAACCTAACCTAACCTAACCTAACCTAACCTAACCTAACCTAACCTAACCTAACCTAACC
>NW_007400327.1:0-827 GCF_000475195.1 Diaphorina citri | reverse complement strand
CTATCCCTTGTCCAAATGTCCAGGCCTATCCCTATGAAAGTTAATTACACTCATTTAACAAGTGAAGTCAGCATGGATTAATTATTACGTCAGCAAGAGGAGAGGATTTATTGTGAGTCCGCACAAAATTTGTGGATTTGAATTTCACGTAAAAACATGTTGACGCTGAATTGCGGAGACATTTTTGTCTTGAAACAAATGAGCTGAGGACATTGCAGCACTGTACGTGCAGTGCTGCATAGTTAATACAGATAATAGTTAATCAACATAATGTATGTTTTAACCTTCATATTATCATGTAGGTAAGGTATACGATATCAAAAAACCAACCAGGTTTTCGCTATTACCACCATCATGTTCTACATCTAGTTCTAGTAGACACTTTCAGAACAATAGGAAAAACATCCTCTCGATGCGTGTAATAAAATTACTTTCATACAAGCACAAGTGCTCTCGCAATATCTTCAGAACTAATTGATATTATTAAAAACTTTATCATAAATCATTGTTCCCGATGATGGAAAGGGTGGTGAATAACATCAGCATTGTCTTCCAGAGCATGTGTTACCCTTCCTATTAATAAATGTTGCAACTCTTTTTATGAGATGTTGTTCAAGGGAGGGAAGGTTTGAAGAAGAGAAAGGATTGTGATGAAGAGGTTGAATAGGGAGTAGGTAGTTTCGACATTGGGACAGGAGCGAAATTGTGACTATTTTGAAAATTTGATTTCGTTGTCAGAATTGACGAACATGGGGCTCAACCACTTTTTTTTTCTTCGCTGATAAAGGAAGTTCGAAACACGCTGATCTCAATAGAAATGCTTAAAA
>NW_007400326.1:0-827 GCF_000475195.1 Diaphorina citri | reverse complement strand
TCTGGAGAGTGTACAACACGTGAATACGGCTGATATGACGTACGACTCGCGAGGCGACCAGATTTGGTTCGTGTTCCCTAATGTAAGTAGACTTTTTTTATATCACAGTTTGTCCTTAAGGGTTTAGCGCCAAGGACTGTCATAACATGCCCATGCCGTACCTGGTATGTCCCTCATTAGATGTGCGAATCAGAATACTCAGGTGCTGGGCTTTAGCGCCAAGGACTGTCATAACATGCCCATGCCGTACCTGGTATGTCCCTCATTAGATGTGCGAATCAGAATACTCAGGTGCTGGGTCTACACGAGAACACCAGAAAACCCCGTTGAAATGTTTGCAAACGAATTACCTGTGCAAATTTTGTCGAAGGTGGGTGTCGAATGCGGGACCCTCTGCATGGCAAGCAAGTGCGTTACCTAACTAACCGTGCCCCTGGCTTGCATGGCTGAAACTTCTTTTTCAGACTCATTCTACCAGTACGCCGACCCTATTTAAGTAAGAAAAGGCCAGGAAGAAGATGCTATCAGTATAAAAGTGAAAGAATATCTAATTGTCCTTTGCTAGTCCAAAGCCGACAGTCTAAATAATGGACTGCTTATACTGTCTTGTTTTCTCTCAGATCAAATCATCCTGTGTAACATGCGTGGAGTATTTCGTCCTAAGTCATTTCACTCTGGAGTCCCTCAGACCTGCATTTGTACGGGCTTACCCCTCATCTCAGCCGTATATGGAAGTAGCCAGCTTCTTCCATGCCAAGCTTTCCAGTCCCCTCACTGAGGGCGCTACGGGCGATGATTTTGAAACCTGGTTTGGCGCTAACTATACA
>NW_007400325.1:0-827 GCF_000475195.1 Diaphorina citri | reverse complement strand
CTTTTGCCACTGTACCAAAGCTTTTTATTTGTTCGTTCAGTAGTCCATCAGGGCCTGGACTTTTCCCATTTTTTAGGTAAGTAGCATAGGAAATAGCACAATTGATCTAGTTTGGTGTACCTGGGATGTAGCGCCGGAGATAATCTCATTCCGGATATCTGACTCCATTCTGAGTTCAGACCACCTACCTGTTTGCTTTGAAATTAGTGTTGCTCACCCTGTTCACACAGAATGTGGGTTCATGGGACCAGAGTTTAATGGTATCTTTAAGCACAAATGGCAAGCTGAGAAAAAAGACAGCTTCTGTCAAGAACTAGAAGATTATATGGACTTAGATACAGAGACACAAGGCAAAGACCTTTACTATAGGATCACCTCTAGCATTAATGAAATATCACAAAAGCTTGGAATGAAAATGTTATGTAGAGTACCTAGAGAGCATAATTTTAGACGAAACCATGGTACAACTGGGCATGTAATAAAGCAAAAAAACTGTTCCGCTCATCTTTCAGGAAATGGAAAAGAACAAAGAAGAAGGAGGACATGCTTGAATTCCTAAGAAACAAGAAACAATATGTTAAACTTTGTAAAACTGAGAAGAAAAAACATGAAGACAAAATACAGGAAAAAATTGGTAATGTACGCAATGCAAATGAATTTTGGACAACCATCAAGCAATTTAAGCCCCGTTTACAGGACAAAAGTAAAATAATAAGTATGGCTGAATGGACTAGACACCTATTCAAGTGTTTCCCGAGTATAAACTATGAAACAAACCTCACATTATATGATGTTCAGAGAGAAGCTCTAGACTCAAACTTTGTTAT
>NW_007400324.1:0-827 GCF_000475195.1 Diaphorina citri | reverse complement strand
ATACTCGATATATCGAAGTTTAAAAACATCGATGTATCGAACATCGATGTTTTCGTCTCGATGTCCCAACCCTAATTTACCCCCCGAGGGGTAAAATACACTTTTTCAAGGGGTAAAAAGCGCTAAGTGAAAAAAAAACTAAAGATATAGAAAAAAAAGATGGGATGAAGTAAATTTATGTGACGATGTGAACGGACCCTTAAAACCTCCATATAAAACCTCTGAGATGTGCACTATGTGCTTTTGTTCTACTTATTGAAAATATGTTAAATTTAATAAATAAATTTTAAAAAAAAAAATAAAAAAAAATAAACCTACTGACCAACTGGGTACAATTTCAATATGTACCTACTTGTTCTTTCCCTATCTATAGCTATTTCTATACTTTGCTTTTTTTTGGGGGGGGAGGGTAATGGCTAAATTTGAGCTTAAAAAGGGGTATTTGTCTAAAAAAGGTTGGGAACCACTGGTGTAGAGAGTGTGTACTTCTTTCAAGCAATCTGTGTAAAAAATTACGTAGGTACGGTACGTTGTTAGTACCTATTTATATATCTGAAGGAATAGGGTGAAACTTCTATTTTTAGTTCCGAAACTCTCAAAGAACTTCTGGGTAAAAATAAGTAAATAAATAAAGTCTTCAACGCAGGAACATCACATGGGCTTATACATAAAAAGTTTTGAATTTAAAAGGAGCACATGATGGAAAGAAAAGCATGTTGCCTTTATCGCTTTTGCTTACTCAAAATGTTTTCTTAGAGAGGAAAATAAATAAAATAATAAATAACGTAATAAATTAATTAAAAAAAAAAAAAAAAAATCTAAACAAA
>NW_007400323.1:0-827 GCF_000475195.1 Diaphorina citri | reverse complement strand
GACTCAGTAACACTACCTGCCTTTAAAATGGTCGTAAAAGATTTAATTACCTTTAGCTAAAACACTATTGTAGGAACATCAGTTACCTCTAGTTGTTTTATGAAGACATCCAAGGATACTATGACTATAATATTCTTGCCAGTAATGAAACTGATTGGTTCTGACAAGACAAGACGTAAAGTGTCACTTCGTCTACTATAGGGAGATAGGTGCCTACACAGCCACTTAGTAAAGTTCAGCTCGCTTCAAGAGCAATATAAAAATTGGGCTTATGACAAAAAGGTCGTTAGATCAAAAGTCTTGAAATGATATCCCAAGGATGAGGTTTCCTTTTTCTACTCTTTTCGTGGTCTCCAAAACCATATCTATTTTTTCCTTATCTTCTTCAAAAATTATTGTCTTCCAGTTCTTTTTCAAACCTTATTGATTATTATTCCTCCTAGTAAAAAGCGTTCCACACACTTTTCATCACCTACTATTACTGCCATTACGTATTATCCAAGCAAGTAATACCATTACCTAATAGTGCACAGTATGCCAGACAAGCTTAATGAAGCCATAAAGTTTCAAAGACTTGAAGCTGTTATTTTTGTTAATTTCAATCGGCAGATAGTCTGGGCCTAATCCGATCCATGTACATATTGTACGTTGTTCAGGGTGACTCGAAAGTTTGATTTCAACAACTGTACAAAGAAGAAATAATAATATTAAAAATGTATGTAAGGAAGTGTCAGGAGATGAACACCTAGACCTAGACTAGACTAGCAAGTACAATAGAATGAACTCTCCGTAGTACATAGTACGAGAACACATAAATTCTTACACCT
>NW_007400322.1:0-827 GCF_000475195.1 Diaphorina citri | reverse complement strand
AGAAGGGGGAGGAGAGTAAAGGAAGTGAAGAAGAAGGAAAGAGAAAGAGAGAGGAGGAGGGTAAAGGAAATGAAGAGGAAGAAGGAAAGAGAAAGAGAGAGGAGGAGAGTAAAGGAAATGAAGAGGAAGAAGGAAAGAGAAAGAGAGGGGGGAGGAGAGTAAAGGAAATGAAGAGGAAGAAGGAAAGAGTAAGAGAAAGGGGAGGAGAGTAAAGGAAGTGAAGAGGAAGAAGGAAAGAGAAAGAGAGGGGGAGGAGGGTAAAGGAAATGAAGAGGAAGAAGGAAAGAGAAAGAGAGAGGAGAGTAAAGGAAATGAAGAGGAAGAAGGAAAGAGAAAGAGAGAGGGGAGGAGGGTAAAGGAAATGAAGAGGAAGAAGGAAAGAGTAAGAGAGGGGGGAGGAGGGTAAAGGAAATGAAGAGGAAGAAGGAAAGAGTAAGAGAGAGGAGGAGGGTAAAGGAAATAAAAGAAGGAGAAGGAAGAGGAGGGTGAAATGTCTCTGGTATTGATCTAGCATAGGGTGGAAAGCGAGAGACGAGAGAGGAAAGGAAAGAGAGACGAGAGAGAGGAAATGAAGGGAAAAATGAAGAGAGAAGAAGAAAAAAAAAGACGAAGAAGAAGAAGAGGAGGAGGAGGAAGAGGAAGAAGAAGAAGAAGAAGAAGAAGAAGAGAAGAGAGAAGAAGAAGAGAAGAGAGAAGAAGAGGAGGAGGAGGAAGAAGAAGAAGAGAAGAGAGAAGAAGAGGAGGAGGAAGAAGAAGAAGAAGAAGAAGAAGAAGAAGAAGAGAAGAGAGAAGAAGAAGAGGAAGAAGAAGAAGAAGAAGAAGAATAA
>NW_007400321.1:0-827 GCF_000475195.1 Diaphorina citri | reverse complement strand
ATGTTCATTGAAAAATGCAGAAAATGTGAAATGAGGTAACCTGATAGAGATGGTCTGATGGATGAAGGAAAATGACATAATCAGATGGCAAACATCATGGTAAAGAGAAAGAGTCCTGTTATTGACACAGTAACGAGACTACAAGAATAGCTAACAAATTAGACAAAGGTACCTATATGTATCTATTTAAGAAATATAATTGGTGAAATATTAAAACCCTACTTCAAAGAAAGGTTTAAGGAATAGAGAGTAATCGTAATCAAGAATCTATTTTTTATCTATCATGGTTTCTTTCATTTGCCTAAAAAATTACGGTATCTACATAGATAACTAGGTAGATTCCTACCTAGATAAATGCAAAGTTCATACTATGTAAATATTTATTTTAGAAACATAGGTACCTACCTACATCGAAACGTAATGTCTTTTTTTGGTTTTATACATTTTTTTCCAAGTTGTGATGGAACTATCCATATACACTGTCGGGCATACAATGAAAACGGGACACCCCTATTTTTTTGGTTTTTCTCAAACTGCTGTTCAGTGCTCAATTTTTTTTCGGTAAAACCATTATTGATATTTTTTGCTGTAAAGTTCAAAACTTATTCCACAAGACCGCATACCTACATACCCTGTGAGTAAAAAAAGAAAAATGAAAAACAATATCTAATCAGTTTTATGCTGAAAATGCATGTTTCTGGAGATAAATGTTAACGTAACATTTTTTTTCTCCTCAATATTTTTACACCATTTTTGAACCAGTTGCTTTAGAAAAGAACACAGAACATTATTTTCTATTGGTAAAATTAGAAAAATTCTCTGGGCCT
>NW_007400320.1:0-827 GCF_000475195.1 Diaphorina citri | reverse complement strand
GAGCGCTGTCATCAGCACAATACGGTGAGTTCTACTCTACATTTCACTCATACCTGGACAGCTTTAAGCAGAAAAGAACCATCCATAAGGCAAAGGCCGAATTGATGGTTCTTTTCCGCTTAATGGTGTCCGTACCTATAGGTATAAGTAGTCTCCATGGCCGAGTGGGTATCACAATAGGCTTACACGCCGAAAGTTCCAGGTTCGATTCCCGGCAATTTTTCTGGTCTGTGCTTTTTTTTTTTGCTCTGGGCTTTCGAGTTCGGGGTGTACCTACTCAGCCTAGTAAGGCTGCTCTAAAATATTAGTGATGCTGATATATCCACTCAGGTTGTGACTTACCACAAATAATTCATTATTTGTTTTTTTTTTGAGACTACCCGAAATCTTTAAGGCATGGCAGTTCATGTCACTCATCCATTTAGTGGTCTTGCTCGGCGTAGCTTAACGTACCTACTCAGCCTAGTAAGGCTGCTCTAAAATATTAGTGATGCTGATATATCCACTCAGGTTGTGACTTACCACAAATAATTCATTAATTGTTTTATTTGAGACTACCCGAAATCTTTAAGGCATGGCCGTTCATGTCACTCATCCATTTAGTGGTCTTGCTCGGCATAGCTTAACGAAAACGAACAGGAAAATAGCCTATAGGAAAATAACCTTCACGGGAGTGCAAGCAATAAGTTGACAAAGTTTCATAGCAATCGGATGAGCGGTTTGGCCAGACATAAAGTTCGAAGAAACACACACACACAGATTCATTTTTATATATTAGATCTGTGCCTATAGGTAGGTAATGTATGTAGTCGTAAGCTTGGTATAAG
>NW_007400319.1:0-827 GCF_000475195.1 Diaphorina citri | reverse complement strand
GAGCTTGAAATTTTTATGTCGGTGATTTACTCTCTGGAAAAGAAAGTGGTCAGCGGTCAGGTTCAAGTACAAGGTACACAGCCTATATGTATAGTCAGCTTAGAACGTAGCGAATCTAACTTGCAAGCGCTAGATCGGGAGTTCGATTCCCGCCCGTGGTGGATTTTATCCTAAACAAGTTACAAGGCATAATAATGATTAATAATAATAAAACATATTTTGAATAAATAAAATAAATATGTAAATAGTGGATCTCGTAACTATAATTGAGTTTCGGAGGTTGCTTCCTCTATTATTAGTGGCAGTTTCAACTTTGACCTCACACCTAACCACTGGATAGTAGCTATGGTTAGTGGATATAGATAGTGGATTTGGTTAGTGGATATGTCTCTATCCAATTACATCTCCCAAGTACCATCCATCAAGTTTCTATTGATTATCTAAATATCTAGTGACTGTACGAGTATGCTGACTTGCTGACATGGTAATATACTCGTAGGTCGTAGGTACGTATCGTCTCTCTGGGAAGGGACTTGAGTTATGTAAGAAACTTGAAAAATACCTATGTAGGTAAATATACCTAACTACCTACCTAAGAATTAAAAAAAAAGTGTTTAGACTTGGAAAATCTAAATTCGTACCTACATGATGAAAACTTGTCACAAAATAAAAGATCCCTATATTTATACCGACTTTCTTACAGTAGTGATTTCAGATTTGAATTTTTCGCAACATCTTACATTTGGTTCGAGTTTCTATTCAAAACTTTTACCCAAATGCATGTCTTCCATTCATAAAAAATAGAAATTGGAAAAAAAAAAAAAAAA
>NW_007400318.1:0-828 GCF_000475195.1 Diaphorina citri | reverse complement strand
GATATGATATTTAGAACCCTTGTATAACAAGTAGCAGGACATTATTTTCTATACTCACTTGAGAATTTTGATACATTCACTAAAAACTTGGAATTTCATTTAGATTTTGATAGAATTATATTATCTACTAAAAACTCTTCCATCTTTCGTTGAGTAAACAAAGCCTCTAATATCTAAACACAGATTGGGATATGACATTTAGAACCATTGTATAACAAGTGGCAGGATATAAAGGACATTTTCTATACCCATTTTGATGATGGGTGGAAAGACATTTGTGTGTGGACACATGAGAATTGTGTACTATGTACCGTGAAGGTGGGGCACTTGGACATGTGTTTTTGTTTGGATTCGTTATGCTGAGCTAAATTCCAATAGGTATCTAATGGGTCTAATTTCAAGTTACCAAAATCCAATAGTCTAAACAGGGAAAGACAAAATTAAAATGTTTTAATTAAATTTCCAAAGGCGTCATGCCTGAGACTGAAAGTTTTTTTAGTGCTCTTTGTACCGGCTATCAATATTTTACTGCAAAAAATTTGATAAACAAAATTTTAATAAAAGATTTATAATGGCAATAATGATTCAATTGGAGCTATTTCGAAACCAGGGTGTTGCCGTCAGCGGAATGTAAACATGTAGGTACACATTTTATCTAGGTAAATAAATAAAATTAAAATGAAGGAAATTTTTGTATTTATTATATTTTTGTATAAATTGTATCTAAATAAAATAAATAAAATATGTATAAATGAAGGAAATTTAGTAATACTCTAGATTCCAACTATCCCCCGGGTGATCCCAGTAGCCCCACTTTACGGTATTTTG
>NW_007400317.1:0-828 GCF_000475195.1 Diaphorina citri | reverse complement strand
ACATAGAATACATAGATATTTTTTTTTTTTTTTTTAATATTGTGTACCTTTATTATTAAAATATTTACATGTAAAGTTCAGAGTTTCATGGTTACGTCTATTTGTGTAAAATGGATGTATCCGTGAAATTATGTAAAAAAAAATGTAGGTATTGTAAAGGAATGCGTGTATACAGGGATGTGGGGAAGTATTCTTTATGTAAGTCTTGTACCTACCTACATAACATGGGAATTGGGAATGCATTATATCAGATGGAGGTAGGTACACATGTATTATTTGATGTGTAACTACCTATCTACCTAAAGCATGAATTTTATTCTAATATGTTGTGAAAGTATGTTAGGGAGGGAAGGAAGAGAGAGAGAGAGGATAGAGAGACAGGAGGAAGTGAAGGGGGAGAGAGAAGGGAGGGAGGAAAGAGAGAGGGGGAAAGGAAAGAGTGGAGAAATTAGAGAGAGACAGGAGGAAGGGAAGGGGAGAGAGGAGGGAGGGAGATAGAGAGAGGAGAGAGGGAAGGAAGAGAGAGAGGAAGAAGGGAAGGAGAGAGAGGAGGGAGGGAGATAGAGAGAGGAGAGAGGGAAGGAAGAGAGAGAGAGGAAGAAGGGAAGGAGAGAGAGGAGGAAGGGAGAAATAGGGAGAAAGGAGGAAGAGAAAAGAGAGAGAGAGGAAGGGAAGGAGAGAGAGGAGGAGAAAGGAATGTAAAAGAGTGATGGGGAAAACATACATATTATTAAAGTTAAAGGTGATGTCGGTATGCCATATTTGATGTGTATTTACCGTTACCGCCATTACCGCATTAGATATTTTATTATAATATTGTAAATGCTT
>NW_007400316.1:0-828 GCF_000475195.1 Diaphorina citri | reverse complement strand
GATTTTAGCGAGAAACAATTATTCCAATGAAAGAGAAAATCTCGAGTAGATGCACTACAAGCGAAAAAGTGTTAATTTACAAAACTTTCATAAAATAAATGTCGCTACCAAATTGTTGTCATATCTGGGACCCGAACCCCAGCTCTTCGGCTAACGTGTCTGGCCTTCTATCTCTGAGCTACTGTGGTTCTTACAAGTTACAAGCGGAAAAAGGAAAATGGAAACTAATGTCGATATCTTTGAGATTTCTGCAGAATGTGAATAATTATGAATGTCCCGAGCTAGAGCGAGGTACTACCTAAATCCCCGGTTGTACAGTCTCACGTTAAAGTTAAAGTGCTTGGAACGAGACTGAGAACACTTGGAGACTATCCGGAGAGATTGTAGAACCCAGTCTAACAAAACATACTTGACAGACAGGTAATCTGTGTTTATGTGTAGAACTAATTGTTACCTAATGTACCAGACAGTTCATATGTTACCACATAACATTATCTTCTGTGGTAGCAGTTTTTTACTTTCCTTATCCCATAGGAAGGAAAGTAATGTAATCGGGTCAAAATTTCGATTGTCAGTTTTTAGTGCCAAAACACGTTTTGAGGTCCCTAGAGCCTAAATCCAATGTTTCAGCCATTGGTCCGTGTGTGTGCCTGTGTGTCAGTCTGTCTGTAAACAAAATATCTCGAGAACGGTAAGAGCTAGAGTCTAGAGACTTGAAATTTGGTATGTAGATGTCAAATATGACAAGGATGCGATCCGAAACTTTAGGTTAAGATCGGTGCAACGGTTGGCGGCATTTTACCGCTGTTTTTTTTTTTTTTTTTTTTT
>NW_007400315.1:0-828 GCF_000475195.1 Diaphorina citri | reverse complement strand
GATGACTGCAGAAACAGAAACGTGTTCAAGTTTCCTGTGTCGCCCTCTGAAGTCAAAGTTCAGAACCAAGACAAATCTTCCCCCCCTTCACTCTTGAGAATAGGATGCACCCACTTTGTTCTCCCTTGTGAAGAAAATCGATACCCCCCTCCCACATCTCCACCCTCCCCTACCCTATTGTATTTTATTACCGAAGGGATTTCACAATGCTCTTGATGTTGTCTTGTTTGTACCTATGGAAAAATGCTTACGTAATCCCTTTTCCCCCTATTTTGTATCTCATTTTTAGCCCGTCCTTCCTTTATTATAACCATGTATTGCGATTTTTTGTACGCAGCTGAATATTTCAGATTGGTAAGAACGATGCCCCATTGAAAAATTTAGGTCTAGACAGAAGAACACGTGTAAGTTGTCAAACGGCAAAGAGAAGATAATCGCGGTAGTTGACCTATCAAATAAAGATATTTTAATATTACAATTTTTAATGAAAGCTAAAACTGACTGACCTATGGTCCTCAGCAAATTGAAAACATGAGGTCGATGGAACCTAAAAACCACGGAAATTTATTTATTTGCACGAACTTTTTTCTCTATAAGCTGAAAAACAGCTCTCTCCCTGCATGGAAAGCGAGGGAGTAAGCGAATTTCCACCCAGCTTTTCCCTACAATGTGCCGGCTCCTGAGACTTTTCAAAACGAGCGTAAAGTTCATTTCATAGGGGGACAAGACCACTCGAAAATGTCAGATCGTGATCGTTCCCTCGAACTTTTGTAAAAATATTTCATTTATTTTTTAAAGCAAAATGTATAGAATTTTTCTTTTTCTGAA
>NW_007400314.1:0-828 GCF_000475195.1 Diaphorina citri | reverse complement strand
AATTGTGCTGCTCACCGTACCTTTGTACCGATAGATATCATCAACAGTTTTACCTTGATACCCAAACTGCCGCTGTACACGGCATGGGACATTGGTTTGGCATGGATGCACAAGGCATAGGACATTGGTTTGGCATTGAACATCAAGCAAAGGAGTGTGAAAAAAAGACAACATGGTGGGAGACATATTTACATATGGTCTCTCCGGCGAAAACAACTTTATAAAACAACGATTGTTGGAAGCCGATGACATAGAGTTGTACAAATGCATCGAGATTGCGCAAAATATCGATATAAGGCGCAAAAGATTGTCATCTCTTCAAGAGGAGGTGAGCTCATTCCATGTAGGATGTCTTATAGGATGAATTTGAATATGTGATGATGAATTTCGACATTATGAAGGAGTGTGGAAGTAAGGTGATTCCAGAGATGGAGTTTGAAGGAGATGTAGCAACACATTGGAGGAAATTCAAGCAAAGATTTGAAATATCCAACACTTTTCGATTCTGATGTCCGGAGATGATGCTTCCGGAAGTTCTTATTTCTAAATCTCCATCAGAGCACACTACAGATACTCGTATAAGTATGCATAAACTTAGCGATTCAGAAGTTGTCAAACTGTTTCACTTGGCGGGATGGAACATTAAACAAGACCAACAGAAGAAGATCCTATTTCTAACATACAAAGTAAAAATCGATTCCCGAAGTCATAACAGAAAAGTTCCGGGACCAAGAAAGAAGAGCGGGGAAATTTTTTAGCGGGTTGAGCGGCCAGGAACGGTACCACAGAAGGGCGAAACACCATACCCTGAGCCGTGACTCCAGCATA
>NW_007400313.1:0-828 GCF_000475195.1 Diaphorina citri | reverse complement strand
ATGCAGGATTTTTCTTGGACTTTCTGCATTGAAAATATACTAGAAAGGATTAGTTTCTGGTGATCTTGTGTTGACCTAGCATTCAAATCCCCAAATAGAGGACTTCTGTCTCGTCTCCTCCATCTGACCAGACATTATTTTGTATCCGAAAATCTAATCGTGCTTGGCCAGCCCAGGCCTTGGCTAAGGACGAGTGTTCAATTGTTCTGTGCTGGCCAAACCTTTAAAGTACACCTGTTGCTTCATGAAGCACACGTCAACCACAGCCCAAGAAACACTAGACGAAAATTAACAACGTAATCATAGTTACAATCATACTCGGATATGATCTGCAACGAGTTGCATAATCTATTTTCCCCCAGGGCATACGAGTATTTGCATATTTCGTTAAAGGACTTTGAGAAATAAGCTCGGAAAGCGGGTACATTTAGGTAGAATTTCCCTGTACCTACTCTAAAGCTATGTCCACACATTGTCGACATCGATTGAGTCGATCGAGGGCGTCGACTATGTGTGGACACAGCTTAGCAGTATAACATTACAGTAGGAGTAGAACGTCGATTATTTCAACTACATAATTGGGACCGGAGGTAGTTGAAATGATCACTTTCTAATGATATTTTCCTCTGATAAGATAGGATACCCCTTGAAAGATAGAAAAAGTCATTGGATTTTGGAGTTGAAATAATGGAAGTTGAAATATTCGAGGTTCTACTGTATTTATTTTTTACGAGTTGCATTGTTATTTTCCCCCATACCTATAGAGAATTTGATACACCACACACACAGACGGAAGAGAGAAGGGGATATTACTCAATCCGTACCTAA
>NW_007400311.1:0-828 GCF_000475195.1 Diaphorina citri | reverse complement strand
TACCAATTCAAAGTGTTGAACCAAAATCCAGCTAATGTCTTTATCGGTATTTAAGTAGGCTACTTAATCTTTAGTCTAAGTTCTCAATCTTCGTCTGAGTTCTGGGACTTCTGGGTACCTATGTATCTCTTTAGAGTTTAAATCATTACGGGTCGATTCTGTCACTAATATTTTATGAGCTGGATCCATCGTATTGAAATGTCTTAATCAGCATAATCTTTACATTACGTCGTTTATTATTCGTACAACTTAACAGTTATGTCACTTCACTCTGAGAAAGCCATTGGATTGAACGGTTTTGATGCTCCTTTAGATACGATAGGAAGATCTGAGATCTGATACTAGTATCAGATGAGATTTATCTCATGAGATATCTCATGAGTTAAATCTCATGAGATAAAACTCATCGTGTATGGCCGGCCTAAGAAATAAGTTTTGTCGCCTCGCCCTCTGTATAAGAAATAACTTTTTGAAAAAAGAATTTAATTTTTGATTTTTGGTCCACAGGGGTTTTGAAGACATCGTAGAAATTCACATCTTCACGTTAAAAAGTTCTGTCTAGTGTCTTTTGACAGTTCTGTTGTATATAACTTCCAAGGTCTTAAGTAACGTGGATTTTACCCTTGATTCGACAACAAGCTACCCGCCCACTCACATTAACCTCACCTAGACTGCCAGCCTAGTTAGCTTAGTTGGTAGCGCGTCTGCCTCGTAAGGGATAATGTGGGATAATGTTCGTTCTCGGACCGCCTGGCTTTCTCCTCTCCTGTCTTCCTTCTCTCTTCGATTTCGGGACAATAAGACCATAGCAGTTACAGTTCCCTCTGT
>NW_007400310.1:0-828 GCF_000475195.1 Diaphorina citri | reverse complement strand
TGACTCGTCCCGGACAAAGTCTATGGACGTGGGAGTGCCGTCTGGAATCAAACATAAGATTAGAATAGAAAACTCGTACACCCTGTTTATACTGAAAGAATGAGATTGAGAAGTACCTTTACTCCCCCAGTCTAAACAAGGTCTTATGTATTTCGTACAAAATAACGGTTGGCGGCATTTTACCGCTTTTTAGCGGTTTTCGGTGTAATTCGATAATATCTTGGGAACGGTATGAGCTAGAGACTTGAAATTCGGTATGTAGTCCACAAATGAGACAAGAATGTAACTCAAAACTTTTGGTTAAGATAGCTGCTGCGGTTGGCGGTTTTTTGACTGCTTTTTGGTGGTTTTCGACAGTTTTTTGACGGTTTTTAGCTATTGACTAAACGGTTAGAGATATTGTAAAAGTTACTACAGTTCACACTGCCCACCATTACACGAGGTACGTTGTCTGAGACTTGGGGACGCTAAACAGAAAGTAGACTACTACAGGACTATAAACAGGGAGGAGAACAGCTAACCCTAACCAGCCTAGCTAACTGGCAGTTCTTCGAAGGGTTCTCTCGGCTATAAAAGAATAAGCACAAGTTCTCACGATGGTTGACTGCGGTTCAGAACGAGCCAATTAAATCACGGAGAATAAGTTGTAATATGTGTTCCCCATAATATGTCAAAATCTAATAATCTATGAGACCTTGGTTAGACTACGGGGGCAATCTTTTCAGTCCTATCCCAGGAGGATAAACAAGTTATATTCAATTCTGTTCTACCACAAACATGATTTTATTAATGATTTCATTGTTTTGTTTCCCAAGGTACGGTCGACCG
>NW_007400309.1:0-828 GCF_000475195.1 Diaphorina citri | reverse complement strand
AGGAAACTAATGGAATCATTTTGGATTCTCGCCAAGTAGAAAATGAAAGTTACAGCTTCAAGTTTCCATTCTCAAACAAGTGCGAGGAGCTTTATCCTTTGTTCTGTATGCACACGCTTTCAATGAACTGAGTTTCGAGTCTTATATGTGTATTGGAACAAGTGAAACACGATTTTTTTCCTTCTTTTTTAAAAAAAAGGTTTGATAGAGGAATTGTAACAACTACATATAACGAAGGTTTTATCGTCCTCAAATCGAAGAAGAAAGGACAGGATAGGAGAAAGTCATCCGTCCCTAGAACGAACCTTATCTCTTTGGCTGTTTGGGATGTATAGAAAACCAGCCGTGCCGAACACGAGCCTTATTTCTTTGGGATAAAGCTTGCCCCGAGCGGGAACATAACCTCCGAACTAGCTTTTCCATGGTACGGTACCTTCAGAGCTAACTAGACTGGCTAATACTATCTGTCAAAAGACTCGCCAAAGCTTCTTTAATCATCAAAAGTTCTAGGCATTCCAGCTCTAAGTACTTAAATTATACCAGAAGCTCATTCAAGTTCAATTTTGTGTAATAAAATTATCGACAGATTATTTATCTGCCTTAAACTCATAAAGGATACGTAGCTTCTTTAATCTCCTTATAATTGGTTGCTACATGGTATCCCTCTCCTTTAAAAAATCCTATGAATTCCATCCACCTAGATTACAGCTAAAAGCTAATTCAAGTTTAATTGTTTAATTATCTTTAATTCAAAGATAATTGCCCTGCTGTTCCGCGGCTTTAAGCACGGTAGTTAGGACCTTGAACGTCAAATTCCTCTTGTAATCC
>NW_007400308.1:0-828 GCF_000475195.1 Diaphorina citri | reverse complement strand
CGGCCGTATTTAGGAATACAGATTTTCGCTCTCAAGTCAGACTGAAGTAAATTTTGGCCAGTCAAATGTTTGGCGTTGGTGCGTTGATTAAGGTTGGTGACATTTTGTCCACTTTTTGGCGGAATTCGGAATCCGCCGAGCAAGATAAGGAAAGTCGTGTGATGTCCACCTCCACACCGGATTTTTCGGTCTAAAATTCTAGAAACAGCAAATAACACCTCAACTTTACTTTGTTAAAAGCCTCTCGGTCTAAAATTCTAGAAACAGCAAATAACACCTCAACTTTACTTTGTTAAAGGCCTCAGAAAAGTCAATGTAATTTTTTTTTTCTACTTGAGAGCATCTTTTGGATCACTGCTCTTGACCACATGCCTCTGACAGTTCAAACTGGTTTCCAACCAGTCAGTATCAATCCTGCAACAATGACTATAGTGAATTGAAATACTGCTACTTGAACGATTAACTAGTGGACTGACTGAATTAGTCAGTTGGTCTTGACTAGTGACAACTTTTGTGACCATAAACTGATCTAGATTCATGCCCATATTGTGGACATGGCTCTTTTGGTATAACTAGATTCTTTGAATGAGTTATATTGTTGAGTTAATTGGATAGTTATCCATGTAGCAGTTTAATAGAGATAACAGCTGCACTGTAGCAACTTAGAAGGTGGTCAATCAGGATCTTGTCTGTTGATGAAAAGAAACAATATTGAAGAAACGTACGAGTACTTCTGAAGATCTACCCGTCTAGATGATGATGAGACCAAGAAATAACTCCGAAACTTCATGATACAGATGACTCTGACGAGATAACACGATTTGAAGA
>NW_007400307.1:0-828 GCF_000475195.1 Diaphorina citri | reverse complement strand
AAAGTAAATACCTAGGTATGAGGGGAAAAAAGAAAATTAAATAACGCCAAAATGAGGAGGAGGAGAAAAGTATCGTCCATGATGAAAAAGGCAACAAACGTTTCGGAAATGCATTTTATTAGCACAAAAAGAGCTCAAAGAGTGTAGAAAAAAATCGAGTATGTGTCTCGTCCAAGGACGAGACAATGTGTAGTATGAACTTCAAATCGTTGGCGGTCGGATGTACAAACAATGAGGACAAGATGGAGTTCGTAGCCACGTGTCCTAATGCTAAGGAGGTGGTCACCAGTAAGTTCATTGATAATTTAATTTATAGGTTCATTGATTTATTATTTTATTGGTTTAACGTCACAGTATAACTACTAATGGTGTTCTTACCAAACTTCTTTTTAGCCCCTAACAGTCTGTTAGCTTTAGAGCCCTGAGCCTATACAAATCAAATATGCAGAACTTAACAGGCTGTTAGCTGAACAGGCCTTCTTAGGACTTAAAAAATATTGTTGAAATCCACCCTTAGTGGCGGGGGTTTTTACCCTCCATTCGGCGACAAGCTACCCACCCACCGTCTCACACTGACCTCACCCAACCTGAGTGGGGTTGGGAATAGCCGACAGAAAGCTATTGATAAGATTGTTAGCCAACCGAATACCAAGCACAACTTTGCTCAAACTTCAGGGATCCACTGGAATCTGGTGCATTCAACGTGCTTTCACCGCTGACTACAACTATCATTGTTTTTCTAACCAACCTCTTGTTCTCCTCCTCAGCGTACACCTGTCACGGAGGCTGGTCAGACAACGCCACCAACACTCACTACCTCATCACAAC
>NW_007400306.1:0-828 GCF_000475195.1 Diaphorina citri | reverse complement strand
GTAAAAAAAAAAAAAAAAAAGTTGCTGGAATGTTGCAAAAACATTTCTAGATTGTTAAGAAACAATTTTTCTAAAGGAAAATGTTGTCGGTGGTCTTCATGGTATTTTTCAAGCATTTTTCTGCTACATGTTAAAAAATTCTGTGATTAGCTATTACAGAGGTTATACTATTTTCAGGAATCGAGCCCGAAACTCTAAAACTCTAGTGGTAATATTCAAAGTTTGCTAGGTTGGTAATGTCCAATGTTGAGAACTTCCATAATTCGTCTATAAAAAAGAACGCGGGATTCAAGAACAGAATAAAATAAATATTTATAATTTTATTGTAATAAAAAATGCAAATAAAAACAGTTTACCAACAAAAGTAATCAGATAAAATATCAAAACAAACATACTAGTACTAACAACAAAGGAATAAAGTACCTTTTGGTTTACATAAAGGGTAACTATGGGATCCCCGAAATCAAAGATAATTGAAACATACTAGTACTAACAACAAAGGAATAAAGTACCTTTTGGTTTACATAAAGGGTAACTATGGGATCCCCGAAATCAAAGATAATTGGACTAGTATCCACCACTGCTACCTACAGCAGTCACGGATTGTGCTTGGTATTTGGAGGAACTTGCAACATAACCTCCAGAACTGGAGCCATAATCAGTTGAGCTTTCCAAGGAACTTCTGGCACTGGCACTGCTGTATCCTGCTTCACCTCCTCCAATACCATTTCCACCACTAAATCCACCTGGACCTCCTCCAATACCACCTCCACTGCTGTAACCTCCTGGGCCACCTCCAATACCTCCTGGACCACCTCCAATACCTCC
>NW_007400305.1:0-828 GCF_000475195.1 Diaphorina citri | reverse complement strand
TTTTTTTTTTTTTTTTTTTTTTTTTTTAAGAAAAAAAAATCTAACCTAAAAAAAGGATAGAACTTGGAATTTGCATGCTGCAAGAAAAAATTGGATTTTACTAGAAAAAAATCTCGTTCAGATATTTTCAGTATTTTTTATTTTTACCGAGAGTGTTAGGTAGGTAAGTAGGTACTAGATAGGTATCTACATAATTATTTCTTTAAAAAAAGTAGTATTTAAAGTGCAACTACTGACCTGTTGGGATCCTCGATATAATCCTTCGGTATTTCAAACAGAGTGGCTTCAATATCATCTTTGAATTGGAAATCCTGGAATGTTATCCTGGCGGTAACCGTGGGCAAAATGGGGATATCTGGAGAAGAGATAAAAATAAATATAAAATATATTGCGACCACCGCGATCAAGTGGGAGTAAGTAAGAGGGGATATCATACTAAAAGCCACGAAATGGAATTCAAATCCTAATACCTAGCCAGCCTAGTTAGCTTGGACGGTAGCGCGTTTGCCTTGTAAGGCGCTAAGTCGCGGGTCCAATTCCCGCCTGGGACGGATTTTGCCCAAAACAGAGACGGATTTTCGAACGGCTGGCTTTCTCCTGGGACAATAAGACCTTAGCAGTCACAGTTTCCTCTATTAAACCTCTTGCGAGAAGAGGTATTTTCTTCTTCTTTTTCTTAAAAATAAAACAAAACACTTTTGATTTTAAGTCTCAGAATGTGAGGCAGAGCCCTGGGTGCAAAGCTCATGAAGAATAAAAACAGAGGACGACGCAACTCACCTATCTTGACTGGAAAGCCGGGAGGTAGTTTCATGAGGATAAATTCGC
>NW_007400304.1:0-828 GCF_000475195.1 Diaphorina citri | reverse complement strand
CTCCATTATTATGTGGTCAAATTATCAAATAAATGAGGATAAAATTCCATATCTCAGCTGGGATCGAACCCACGCCTTTCTGTTTACCAGGCGAGACCACTATGCTACCAAGGCAGGTGGCGTAGTGGCAAACATGGAATGGAATACAATAGAAAACCTTGTTTATCCTACTCAAATGAGACTAAAAAGTTCCTTTACGGTGGTGGTCTGCCTACACAGATGTATTTATTAGAGCCCTGCTGGAAAACTTAGACTAGAATAGAATATATGTACCTTGTTTATCCTGGGTGAATAGGACAGAAAAGTATCTTTACCCGAACAGTCTAACCAAGGTCTCTTTATTTCGTTCTCTTTTCTAAGAGGTTTGATAGAGGGAACTGTAACTACCAAGGTGCCCTGCTGGAAAACTTAGACTAGAATAGAATATATGTACCTTGTTTATCCTGGGTGAATAGGACAGAAAAGTATCTTTACCCGAACAATCTAACCATGGTCTCTCTATTTCGTTTTCTTTTATAAGAGATTTGACAGAGGGAACTGTAACTGCCAAGGACTTATCGTCCCGAAATCGAAGAGAAAAGGAAGACGGGATAGGAGAAAGCCAGCCGTTCCGAGAACGAACCTCATCTGTTTAGGATAAAGTCCGCCCCGGGCGGAACTAGGAAAAGTAGCCTGTTGTTTTAGCGGATTCAGCTTTCACCGAATGGCAATAGCCATGCTAGCCATAAGTTACGATGAGAAACATACTCGTACATACCCAGACTGTGGGGCCATGAGGGCCAGAGAGGAAGAGGTCGGGCATGATTTGCTCATGAGGTCCATATTTTG
>NW_007400303.1:0-828 GCF_000475195.1 Diaphorina citri | reverse complement strand
TATTGTGGTCAAATTCTCAAATTACCTATATGAGGATAAAATTCCATACCTCGGCTGGGATTGAACCCACGCCCTCCTAATTACCAGGCGAGCGCCTTGACCACTACACCACCGAGGCAGGTTGGTGTTATGGTCCACTGTTCCTTTGTTCGTCCATTATGTACGAAGAAGTATAGTGTATGTTACCTCATGTTGATTTTGAAGCATGCAGCATATCACATAATATTATTGCCTCAGTGAGCTGTGTACCTTCTGAAATTGACAATATAACAGTCATATCACTTTAGATGTTGTTTTCCCAAATTCCCGGTTGTCCAATGATTATGGTTTATCGACGAATCGGTCGCCCATCCAAACAATGTGTATCTGTAATGTGTACAGTGTACACATACACCACCATTTCTACTTTTGGAGCCCCAAGTCCCTAACAGAGCTTTCTCCTTTATAGAGTTTCCAGAAGCGCGATACACAAAGATCTCTATTTCAGTTCTCATTGAAACATGGTCTCTCTCCTGAATTTCCAGAACAAAGTGCAAGTTTACAGTGAACAGAAACTGCATGCGGCTCCAGACCGGAGCTCCGAGCGAGAACAAAGTCTAACTTTCATAAATCATAATAAATTCATGTAATTGTAAAAGTACTTATGAGAAAAAAAAAGTTGTTTTTTCTCCAAACAAACTAGTCTACACGTTTCTAATATTTAATTTTCAGCTCCAGTTAAAGGAAAGACTACATAATTTTCCGCTCCTTGGCTTTTGAGCAGAAGTCTTCTCTTTGCTTTTGAATAATAATTCATACGTCGCTGTTTTTTACTCCCTAACTCTCTTT
>NW_007400302.1:0-828 GCF_000475195.1 Diaphorina citri | reverse complement strand
CCCATTTGGTCCCATCAGAATGTTCTATTTGTTTTGGTAAATGTTGTTCTAACACTTTCTCATCGTGAACTTGGAAGGATCATGTTCAATGTTGATTCCCATTAGTTGGTTTCCGGTATTTGAACGTCATGAAGGATTGGATTCGAGGAAACTGTTTCAACACTAGAGGTTGCATCTTGAGTTTGAGTATCATCTTCCATATGCAGAAGATTACTTACTTACTCGTACATAACATGTAATTACGAAGGGAGAATAATTATATTGTGATTCTCTCTCCTTCCACTTGATGGCCCAACTGAGTCTGATCTGATAATAAATAGATGGATGGGGGGTCAGGACTTTGGGTTGACAAGTGAACTTTGTCATTCCATAGCGTTATTTTAGGAGTAAGCATTGTAAGCAAGCCTCTTCTATGCCATGGATGGACATTGGACATCAATAGATTGAAAATTTCATTGCTTGTGATGATCATAAAATTTAAGAAAGAGTACTCTAACGTCGTTTCCTCGGAAGAATTGGTAGGACTTAGGACAGTGGTTTAAACCGCATAGAGCTGAAATCAAAAAGTTTTGAGCCTCCAAGACCATGCTAATCTCATGGACATGAAAAGTATGTACTTTCAACTTGAGAGCATTTACAAAGGTAAGAAGAGGTAAAAGGACTTTTCGGGCAGGATAAACAGACAAACAAGGTATTCGTTGGTATTTTGGGTTGTATCAAGAATCGCATGAATTTGTTTCATCTATATACACAGTGACGAGGTTGGAGCGTTGTTTTATTGCAGAATGAGCGACACGGTAGTTTGATAGTCTGGTAGCTCACTTGGAC
>NW_007400301.1:0-828 GCF_000475195.1 Diaphorina citri | reverse complement strand
TTTTTTTAAACCAATTTATTAGGTACTCATTTACAATCTCTGTATTTCTCTCCTACAGTTCATGTGTATGGGAACAGAGTGGGGCCGAGTCCATCTATTAGATCACCAGGGAAACTCAATCAAAAACAAACAGCTCCGTCACCATAGTGTATGTGTGTCTGCTATATCAATAGACCTGGCCGGAGAGTACATAGCATCCTGCAGCCATGATGGGAAGGTATATGTGTATGGATTCTACACGACCAACAATGATATGTTTGTCAATTTGGAAACCTTACTCACCTCAGTACAAATAGATCCTCACTACAAGAAGTTAGCCAATTATAGAAGGTGAGATATGTTGTTTTATTATCAGATTATCACTCTATATCTGGGTGTTTGATGTCTGGAACATCTCATGCTGCTGCCTAAAATAGCTATAAAAATAAAAATCTGATGTAAGTAACCAGAGTACTTCCTGTTCTAGGTTTGTCACTGGTGATAACAAACTCATTCTTCACGAGAAAACTCTCCTGTCCCGGATTCGATCCACGACCCTCTGTGACGCAAGCATGGAAGGTGGTGTCATCAATATGTCCTGGTGTACACAGTTCATTGCTTGGGCAACCAATGTGGGAGTCCGAGTTTATGATATCCAAGCAAGAACCTCCCTAGGACTTATCAAATGGAAGAGAAATGCCAGGTATGTTGTAAGAATTTTAGTGTCTTAAGGAGGTGAGTTAGTAAATGAAGAGGAATGCCAAATAAGGACCATGATGCCTTAAGGTGTATCTTAGGTCAAGATATAAACCCAACCATACATTGATTTTGTAATGGTTGGGAGGTTGT
>NW_007400300.1:0-763 GCF_000475195.1 Diaphorina citri | reverse complement strand
AGGTTTTATCAAATGTTCCCCCCCCCCCCAAACCAAACAAGGCAGAGTTTTCCATGTTACACCTTCTTTTGTGTATTTACCCTTGCAATATTGTAATCTATAATTATTGATGCAAATAAACAAATTAGGTACAATTACAATTACAATACCGAGAGCAAAGTACACACGTACTTTTCGTGAGGGGCAGCTCTTTGACTGCTAAGGTATCGTACCGCACCCATAGTCAACCGGCTGTGGATCGATGTTGACTGAACGGTCCACACTACCTGGACAACATAGATTCACCCGTCGATCGACGGCCGGTCGACACTATGTTTGGACACACCTTCAGGCTTTTCTGTTTCGTCATTTTACTAGGATTTCAAAAACCTACTCACGCTGACCTCACCCCGTCTGGGTGGGGGGGGGGGTGGGCAAAGCCATCCGCGACACCTGAATGCTCTGACAGCCCTAACGTCTGGTTCAAATAATAACTTCGCTCAACGTACATATGTTAACTTCAGTAAACCTAACCGAATCATAGGGATCGCGTGGTTCAGATACGCCTTCATGATATTCATGAAGTATTTTGATGAAGTGTTTCGTACGTCGAAGTGTTTACCCCTTCGCATGTAAGTTTAATAAATTGGCTGAGTAGACTAATGTATGTGTTTATGAAAATGAGTTGTATGAAACAAATAAGTTGTTGTGGGGGCACGGTTGGTCCAGTGGTAACGCGCTTGCTTGCCATGCAGAAGGTCCCGGGTTCGAATCCCACCATCGA
>NW_007400299.1:0-828 GCF_000475195.1 Diaphorina citri | reverse complement strand
TTCAACAGCAAAATGGGTACCACCACCGCACCGTATCCACATGTCAAAAATTATGTACAGCTTGGCCTAAACTGGATAAAAGAATAGAAAATTAATTTATTTGTCTTATTTAGCCGCCATCTTGTCCATCTGTAATTCCTAATTGCTTCCTAAATCGCCAAAATATCCATTTTTTTTTTAAGTAGCACACCTAAAAACATGGAATTCAATATGTTATACCAATATATTGGACTTTTTTTAAGGATTTCCCTATAGTAGCAGCATATCCCGAAAAAGGGATCGACCTGGCCTAAACTGGATTAAAAGAATAGAAAATTAATTTATTTGTCTTATTTAGCCGCCATCTTGTCCATCTGTAATATGCTAATATGGCTTCCTAAATCGCCAAAATGTCCATTTTTTTGAAAGTAGCACACCTGAAAACATGGAATTCAATATGTTATTTCAATATATTGGACTTTTTTTAAGGATTTCCCTATAATAGCAGCATATCCCGAAAACGGGAAAAAAATACCGGAAACGAGATATTGTGAGAAAACCTCTTTTTTGGCCGCCATGTTGGAGAAATCAGTCCGTTACGGGATTACGGTACATCCTAGAAGAAAAGTGTAAATGTATAATATGTAGGAAATAAAAATACAAACAGCTTTCTTATTCATTGTTTATAAAAAAAAATTACCGGAAACGAGATATTGTAAGAAAACCTCTTTTTTAGCCGCCATTTTGGAGAAATCATTACGGTACGGGATTACGGTACATCTTAGAAGAAAAGTGTAAATGTATAAAATGTAGAAAACAAAAATACAAACAACTTTTTAATTCATTGTT
>NW_007400298.1:0-828 GCF_000475195.1 Diaphorina citri | reverse complement strand
GGGACGATAAGACCATAGCAGTTACAGTTCCCTCTGTCAAACCTCTAAAAAAAAAAAAGTATCCCGTCTAGAAAAACTTGATGATACATCTGCTATGGACTTTTATTTTTTACGGATAAGATGTACGCATAGAGACACAATTAAATTCCTATTTACATAATTACCTATGTACGTGTTGGGTCAACACGAGAACACCAAAAAATAACCCTTTGAAATACGTCCAATTGAAGTACGAAAGATTCGTGGGACATTTTAATTCGTCGATCGATTTTGCCTTTGTTAGCGCATAAAGGAGGAGGAGGGGAAGAAGAAGGAAGAGGAGGGGAAGAAGAAGGAGGAGGAGGGGAAGAAGAAGGAGGAGGGGAAGAAGGAGGAGGGGAAGAAGAAGGAAGAGGAGGGGAAGAAGAAGGAGGAGGAGGGGAAGAAGAAGAAGAAGGAGGAGGATAAGAAAAAGAAGAATGAAAGATTTACTTATGAGTCAGGACATAAATCTCACATGAAAAACTTCTAATGATAACAGAATGAAGAAACGCAATAGACTGATTGCTCTTTCTCTCCTTCTCCCTCCATCTCTCTCTCTCTCTTTCTCCATCTCCCTCTTTCTGTCTCTCTTTCCTTCTCCCTCCCTCGCTCTCTCTCTCTCCTCCCTCTTCCTCTTCCTTTCTCTCCCAGTCTCTTCTCCTACCTCCCTCTCTTCCTCCTCTTTTCTTTCTTTCTCTCTCTCTCTCCTTATTTAGGTACATACCTCCTTCTCTCTTTCTTTCCCTGTACTATATTACACATTCATTTTATGTCCGAATATCTCGAATTACTAATCAGGACATCAGG
>NW_007400297.1:0-828 GCF_000475195.1 Diaphorina citri | reverse complement strand
ACTGTTCAACCGACCATGGCAAATTCTTGTCAATTAAAACCTTTAATTCGAGGTCTAAAATCTCTTGTTTTCATTTCACTTTGGATGAGAAAACATCTTTGGATTTTGAAACTGAATATTCAAAAACTGAATTCCCATCTTTTAGTGACTTAATTAAATTTGTCAAAAATAAGTGCTCCATTTTAGAAGAAAACAATGAATCCAAGTGTTTACCTCAAAATACTCCGATTGCTACCCGTGGTGCTCGAAACCCAGAGTTCACCTGCAGGTCACATGTGGCAACAGGGGAAGCCTCTAACTTGCCGGTGAAGGCACCCTCAACATATTTGTGCCCCATTTGCCAAACAAGTGAACATAAACTTGCACACTCTTCAAAATTCAACAAAATGGATCCCTCTCAGCGTTACAGTGCGGTAAAGGATATGAACCTGTGTTTTGCCTGCTTTAGTTACTCTCATTCTCGGAATGAATGCAGGTCTATTTACCGGTGTCGCACATGTGGTAGTAATAACCATCACACTCTCCTTCACCCTTCCAGTGCTATTTATTTATTTATTTATTTATTTATTTAAAACACTTGAACGGGCGGACCCTTTGCTAACTAAATACACAATTAACCCTAACTAAACCTATTTCAAAGTACAAGATAAAATTGCAAAAATATCAACTTAAAAATATATATCTGAGTTAAAAAAAAATAAATAAATAAAAAAAAAAAATAAAAAAAGGAGTAAGAAGGGGAAATCTAGTTAGTTAGAATGGAAGTACTCATGGAGGAAATGTGATTTTATCTCAGGAACAGAACAACAGAAAAGATCAAGATCTTCA
>NW_007400296.1:0-828 GCF_000475195.1 Diaphorina citri | reverse complement strand
TTTACTCCAGCAGTAGGTACTACAATTATGTGGTCATTTTTCTAGGTTTACTTTAAATGGCAACTATTTCAAGTTGTCGTTAACCCTTCAAGTCCTGGCGTTACATATTCGCTCGGGCAGAAATCGAACCTGTTACCTAGCCCTTACAAGGCACTTCTTTTGAGAGAGGCTAAATAATGCCTCTCAAGACGTTACCATAGGATAGGTTTTTATCTATGGTACCAGAGGAAATTTAAATGTCTAATATTTTTCTTCTTTTTTTTTCAATTAAAATGAGTTAACAAACTAAATCCTTAAGATAGAGATAGAGAAATAACTTTTACACTTCACAAGTACGGTTTAATTTTTACCTTATTTTTTCATCAGACATGTTTCGCCCGTGAGGGCATCATCAGTGATATAATGATATTTTTATATTATTTCTCTATCTCTATTAACATGGACCTTCACAAAGTTACTGAGACATCAATCAAGGTATTAAAACTAAATCCTGTTCTATTGCAGCGGGTTATAACAACGTAGACGTGGCCGAGCTCCTGTTAGAGAAGGGAGCAGATGTCAATGCTCAGGACAAGGGTGGCCTCATCCCTCTGCACAATGCTTCCTCCTATGGTCATCTAGACATAGCCGCTCTCCTCATCAAACACAAGACTGTGGTCAATGCTACGGACAAATGGGGCTTTACTCCCCTCCATGAAGCCGCTCAGAAGGGGAGAACACAGCTCAGTGCCTTGCTGGTAAGCTATTATTAGGCACGGTTGGTCCAGTGGTAACGCGCTTGCTTGCCATGCAGAAGGTCCCGAGTTCGAATCCCACCATCGACAAAAA
>NW_007400295.1:0-828 GCF_000475195.1 Diaphorina citri | reverse complement strand
TCCCTCTCTCTCTCTCTCTCTCTCTCTCTCTCTCTCTCTCTCTGTGTCTCTGTCTCTCTCTCATCTTGTTTACATTCCATCATCGCAGCGTCAGCATAAAACTATGATAGTCAGCATACAGCATGCATAATACCTACCTACATCAGCATACATTACATTATACCTATGTACTTCAGCATATATTATACCTATCTGTCTAAATATCTATTTACTTCTATGTATATAACCATCTAGACGTCTATGTATGTATGTTGGTAATGTATGAGATAAATTATGTATTCATAACTCTTTAGAAGCAGCATTTCCAAATTCAAATCCAGGTTCTGTGGTTTGCTGAATATAGTATACCTATTCTGTGTTTAGTATGATGCTGAATATAGTATACGTATACCTATTCTGTGTTTATGTGTACTGAATATACAGGGTGCGGCATAAGTCTGGTAAAGGCCATGTAGGGATGAGTCCGCCCCTGATCATTCAAAGTGTTCCGCAAGTAATTGTTTACTAACCATTTGAGGATGTACAGTTTCAATTTCGTACCTAAAGCCAATCGGAAGATATTCAGCCTTTGCCGCACTTTAGCGCACCCTGTAGTATATAAGATGTGCTGTTGTTATAATATAAGCTCTGCTGACTGAAGTTGAATTTTATATTCCAGGATTTCCAGGAATTGGATGCAAATTCTTGCGAGGAAAATTTCGAGTGAGTGAGTCAGGAAGAGTTGAAATATAAACAACGAAAGAACAACAGAAAGACTGACACCCATATTTATGAACAAAATGCTGGCTCTTAAGTTCGTGCTAAGCATAGTCTCAAGGCATTTGATTG
>NW_007400294.1:0-828 GCF_000475195.1 Diaphorina citri | reverse complement strand
TTTCAAAGTTCTACGTATTACTGGAACAAAGATACAGGGGGGTCAAAAGTGGGTCGAATTGTTTCGTGTAATATTACAAGGCTGGAACTTGGCCTGGCGCACTGCCATGCGCCTAGATAATGTATATTTCTAAATTTCTATATTCTAGCAGCATTGAAGATAAGGGCTTTCCTAAGAAACAAATAGGAGGTACTTGAAAAAGAAGAAAAATGTAATATTGTACTGGTTTATAACAGTTTATTTTTAGATTTTTTAAGTAGGTACCTACATGATGTATTTCAATAGTTTCTTTCCAGGTAATACATTTTTCTGATATGTGCATTGTGTATAATCTACCTAATAAGTAATAGATAGGTAGGTATTGTAAAATATATCTAGATTATTATAAATGGAAAAAGTCATTATTATAAATGGAATTATAGTTACCTACCTGAAGTATTCACGTTTCTGCTTTTCAAAATAAATGTTTCCAAAAATACAATATACAATACAATTATCTATCTACTAAGTAGGTACTACTACTATATTACCAGTATACCAGTTTATCAAATGGCAAATGGTAGGTATAAAAGGAAATGGGTAAAGTTCCAGTTTCACCTAAATCCTAAATGTAAATGCTCATGCTCAAACTTGAAACTTCTGCACCGAGTGTCCGAAGGAAATGGGTAAAGTTCCAGTTTCACCTAAATCCTAAATGTAAATGCTCATGCTCAAACTTGAAACTTCTGCACCGAGTGTCCGAGTGACCTAAGGTCTGTTTTTCATTCCTACGCCGCATCGATGCGGCGTCCACTTGACGTTCACTCTGCGTCAGGAGTGGGGGTAAAA
>NW_007400293.1:0-828 GCF_000475195.1 Diaphorina citri | reverse complement strand
AAATTGCTCTTTTTTTTCTTTCACTTCTAGCTATTTTTCTAGAAATCAAGTCCGACCGTGTACAGAGAAATCATTACAATTCAGTATGGCCAATAAAAACAGTTCGCCCTCTTCCGTCATATTGATCTCCAGCGGAGGTGAATGCCTCAGTTTTCCATGGATACCTACAAGCGGATATCAAGGAATCGATCTCCAGGAAGGTAGATTTTAAAACACCCTTTAGTTAACTCCTCCAAGTCATCCCCTTTAAACGCCTTCATTTCAATGTACTGACGTGGCGAGAAGGTGAGCTTGGCACTGGCAATTATCTTGCTAGGCGAATTAGTTAAGCAGGATTAGTTAAGCAGGTCTGGCCATGTGTTTTCCATGGATACCTACAAGCGGATATCAAGGAATCGATCTCCAGGAAGGTAGATTTTAAAACACCCTTTAGTTAACTCCTCCAGTTATCCCCTTTAAACGCCTTCATTTCAATGTACTGACGTGGCGAGAAGGTGAACTTGACACTGGCAATTATCTTGCTAGGCGAATTAGTTAAGCAGGTCTGGCCATGTCGGCCTTTATACCGGCCGGAGCCTTTAATGAGTCTGAGAAATAAATAACTACAGGTTCACGAGATCTTTTGTTAAGACTCTTTTTCCGAATGAGGCGTTTTAACACTGGAAAACCAGGTCGTTCCGCCGATAGAGTCTTTACTGAAGAGGCAATACTCACGATGTAGTGGTCAGTGATCAATATAGCATCGCGACTTGAGTGATTACATGGATGGTAGAATACAACCTAGGTAGTGTGGGAGATGGGACGTGCTCTGAGCTGAAGAAGAAAATG
>NW_007400292.1:0-828 GCF_000475195.1 Diaphorina citri | reverse complement strand
AGTGCTAGGATCATCCAATGTTCTGTACCTATACTCACTAGGAGATAAAATTCAGCTAGACAGAATAGCACACTGTAAAGAGAAGTCAGTTCTGTATTCAGGTAAAATATTAGGAACCAGATGGGACAATGCTGTTGTCCTGTGTGGTACTGTATTCTCTCAGGTTACAATCTGGTCTCCTGTGCTAGATGAATGTAACATTGTTCATCGGTTAATAGGACATCAAGGTGTAATATTCTCTGTGACATATCATGAAGGCAATCAAACCATCTGTTCTACGTCTGATGATAGAACACTCAGAGTGTGGCAAGTTGAAATGGACAACTCTGACAACACTATTAAAGACTGGCACAATGCTAGTGTAACATTGGTGTATTCCATATTTGGCCATACTGCCAGAGTATGGAAGAACTTGCAGCTGAACAGTGGTAAAATCATCAGCATAGGAGAAGATGGACAGCTCCGGATATGGTGGCAAGATAAGTGTGTCCATTACTGGAACACCCATCAGAACGGCAATGTATGGAGCATGGATTATAATGAAGATTCCCATCTCATTGTAACAGGAGGAGGAGATGGAGGCATTTGTGTTTGGCCTTTGTGTGAAGACAATTTAACACAACTCAAACAAATAGACATCAATTTCTCTACAGACGATTTTCCGAGACAAGTAGTTATAGGTAGGAATAAAAAGCTTTTAGTGTACACTAACAATGGAACGATTCTAACATACAAAGGGGACACATGTGAGAAAGTTCTTGAAGACAGTCGATTCAAGAGTTACTGCATCCTAACCATATCTAGGAACAAACAATATTATTCTGCTGC
>NW_007400291.1:0-828 GCF_000475195.1 Diaphorina citri | reverse complement strand
TTGTAATAGAAAAAGTTTTATGGCTAGGGCAACAACAAAGTCAATAGATTGTCGTCCTTGCCGAAGTGAAATGCTAGATTAATAAATTTAGGAAAACATATCGGCCTACCTATAGGTACCTACTTAAGGCCTACCTATAGGTACCTACTTAACTAACATGTATTTGAACAATATACCTAATAATTGAATTGAATTGATAGATCTCTGAGAAGTAGGTACCTACCTTCTTTTCGTTTTCCCTTCTTTCTCCTTCTCACCAGTTCTTCATTATTTCTATCTCTGTGTCACTCTCTTCTTTTTAGCCCGTCCTTCCTGTATTATTACGATAGTAATAAAAAAGGTACCTACCTATAAGGGACGACGGGCTATTGTATTCGCTTCGGTGTCGTCTGTCTGTCGGTCTGTCTGACCCCATAGAAGTACTTATCCAAAACTAGTCGACCTATATATTAAATTAAAGGTCTTTTTACCAGGATCACGACAGTGGTGGTGCAAATTTTGTCCAGAAAACCATAAAGTCAAAAAATCAAAAAAACTGGTTTTTGGGGGATTTTTTTCACATTTTCTCACACAAATGAGCTCTGATCTCGAAATTTGTCGCGACGACCTATAAACTCAAAGCGAGAAAGTTTTAGATAACAAACACTTCAGTCAATAATTTAAGACCGGTTTTAGCGTCCCCTATGTAAGCTACGCCGAGAAAGGCCAATAAATGGATGCTGGGTGACTTAAACATTATATTGGGAATACAGGGAGAACGGGCTCTAGTCTTGACTTTAAATCATTACATGAAAGTAAAATCAAAAAATCAAATCAAGAATAATAATA
>NW_007400290.1:0-828 GCF_000475195.1 Diaphorina citri | reverse complement strand
ATTATCAACGTAGTTATAATCACACCCCAGGGAAGTGTTTAATGTTCTCGTTTATACACACTAATTTTGCGGGTTCCATTGGCGTGAACGAAATTGCTTTCCTGGCAGAATCTTTAATATGATGATATGACCTGGATTTTCAAAATTTTCCGAAAGAAAGGGCAGATGGTGAAAATTAACATGGAAACCCCCATGTGGTAAAATATACAAGAGTTTGCTTAAGGTACGATGGACCTGTCTCTATTGACATCAAACTGCTAGAGGGACTTTTCAGTCCTATATCTTTACTTCAGTGGCACCAAGGAAGCACCTAAAACCCTCAACAACAGATTTTGAGGGGGCGATTTCAAAAAGGTCGAGTAGGTATCTCTATCCTCTCTTTTAGGAAAACACAAATTGTTTTCGAATGACCGTAAACAGTCATATCTATCCAGATAATTGAATATACAGGGTGATCAAACGATATCGAAATCGGAATCCGGGGGGACCTAGGGGTCCTAGGGTATTTGGGGGCCACACTATCTCTCTGAACTATGGGTCTAAAATACTTCTCATGCGCTCCACAAGAGATGCTTCAACTTCACACTGAGGAATGTACCATCCCGAAAATACGTCGCATGTATATAATAAAATGAATTCTTCTTCGGTATAGTTGAAGATCCTTGCCTGGTAAACGGGAAGGCGTGAGTTCAATGATATAACAACGAGATTCGTTTGGTCCTTGTTCTTAAATCCGTACACAAAAAGCCGACTTTGCCGCTTGGGTATCGGGGCAAAAAGCAGCCCTAACACTCGGGTTAAGCTAATACGAATATTAGTTCTTGCTGA
>NW_007400289.1:0-828 GCF_000475195.1 Diaphorina citri | reverse complement strand
CAAGACTGACAAGCATTTATACTGAACACAATTGAAATTCCTTTTTACTTTGAGACATTTGAGACAAGACTGACAAGCGTTTATGCTGAACACAATTAAAATTCCTTTTTACTTTAATTTATTTTGCGTCTTATCCAGTAAAGAGCAGTCTGAATGGCCGCCCGGCCGTGTCAAAGATGATGGTATGAGCTGTTGAAGGATTCTTTTTTATATTTACGTGCCTATCCGGTTCGGATGTTGGTGGCTATTATGACTTTGTTGGCGGCTGCCTGGAATAGTTGGGTTGTTGTTTGGTTGAACCACGTTCTTAGGTTTCTCAACCGTGAGATTTTTCTTTTGGAGGATTGACCCATTTTTTTTCTTTTGAAGGATTAAATCTTTTAAAATATTTTTCCACTGTAGTTAACATCCTTGAAATCACTCATCCAATATTGAGTACAGTAGATATCTTGTTTTAAATTTTTCCCATAAGATCCCATCCTAAAATAATAGTGCAGAGGTACACGTTGGTACTTTTATTTTAATTTATTGAAATGAATTTAACCAAAGCCAGCTTACAATACATTATCAAAAATAGCGACCGAAGGCCGCATTATATTTATTTTTTAACTGAGCTTATTTAGCCCGCATTGCCTTTTATGCATTAACGAAACGAACTACACTGGCCTTGCCACCGGCCGAAGGCCGCAATTATGCTGAATAACAGATCTATTAGCAAGATCTGCGGCCGAAAGCCGATCAGATAAATACATATGAATTTATGGGCATGAACAAATAACACCTAATTTTACAAACATACCAAAAATCACATCATAGGTACCCATAACT
>NW_007400288.1:0-828 GCF_000475195.1 Diaphorina citri | reverse complement strand
AATACTATTACGAGCAGTACGCACGGATATCGGCCAAGTTCAATAATGTAAGTCAGCAGAATTTATTGTTTTATTCGCTTGCTGTTCTTATTCTTACCTATTAGGGCCCAAGGACCATAGTCACTTTTGCTTTCCTTCCTTAATCATTTAAGTTTGAATAGAAAATTTCTTATTGAATTCAAAAGTTCCTAATCAATCTTAAAATACTATTACGAGCAGTACGCACGGATATCGGCCAAGTTCAATAATGTAAGTCAGCATTATTTATTTTATTCGCATGCTGTTCTTACCTATTAGGGCCTATTTAGCCTAAGGATCATAGTCACTTTTGCTTTCCTTCCTTAATCATTTAAGTTTGAATAGAAAATTTCTTATTGAATTCAAAAGGTCCTAATCAATCTTCAGTAATGCATTCTTGAACAATTTATTTTTTAAATAGCAAACTGTGGTCTTTAGGCTAAATTTATTTGCCTTTGTGATACCTAGGTGATAGGTAGGTTACTTAGATTATTTTTTAAATAGCAAACTGTGGTCTTTAGGCTAAATTTATTTGCCTTTGTGATACCTAGGTGATAGGTAGGTTACTTAGAAAAAACATATTGAAGTTCCGCTTGTAAGTATTACCACACAGATCTTAAGCCATAATCGCTTCAGCCTTCCTCTATAATCCTTGATCTTCTATTTTCGAATACATAACAAGTGACATCCTATTTTGTCACTTAAGCCTTCACAGTCTTCACATAACATTAGGTGATTCCCTAATTCCATATTATCCTAATTTCCTACTCGTATTCTAGGTTGCACCTAATAGTTGACAGTCTTCCGAGT
>NW_007400287.1:0-828 GCF_000475195.1 Diaphorina citri | reverse complement strand
CGGCACACATATCATTAGTTCTGGACGCAGCCAGGTAAGAACTTAATTTAAGTTTCCACTTCTACAAAACATAAAAAACTTCATATACATGGTATACTCATCCGTAAAAGCAATGCTTGTGCCATGGATGGGGAATTGTGGCCACTATTTGAGTCTGCGATCTCGGTCTTTCTTGTTATGAGGTTGTTCTTCAGGAGTCTTTTAGATTAGCGAAGTAGGCACGATGGCCATTTTGGAGAATTTCTTTGATTGCCGTGCTTGTTCTTCCGTCATTGCTCACAATATTGCCAAAATATTTGAAATGGGCTACTCCATTGAATGTTGTCTCTCCTATTTCTAAGTTGTCTATTCTCTTCCGGTCTTCTGAGGCTGACATAAACAAGATCTATTCTATTCTATTGTAAATGTAAATGCAGTTTCTTTGTGTTATTATGTCACAACTTTGGTGCTCACTGCAGCATTGTAGGATTTTCCCAATATCTCAATAATCCTAAAATCCAATGTTTACCTACCATGCTGGCACCGGTCGCTATGCGCATTTATATGTCATAGCTACTCATTTTCCTCACGAGGCTGAGTGGGCCCCGTAACGGCCAGTCACGGAATCAATCATTTGCATGATACAAATTTCTTGACCCCGCCGGGAATCGAACCCGGGTCTCCCGCGTGCAAGGCGAGCGCAGTGACCACTACGCCATGGGAGCTGTATTCTATTCTATTGGGTCTGGCTAGGGGACGTTAAACAGAGAGAAGACTAGCGTCTGGCTGTAGGACTATAAACAGGGAGGAGAACAGCTAACCCTAACCAGCCTAGCAAGCTGGCAGTTC
>NW_007400286.1:0-828 GCF_000475195.1 Diaphorina citri | reverse complement strand
ATCTAAATGGGTTGAAAAGTAATTCAACGAGATTTTTTTTTTTTTTATGAATTTAAAATTAGATTTTTCAACATGTTGAATATTATGTTTAATGTTTATACAAGGTACCTAGGTACCCCATTTACTTTTCCCCCCCATTGGAATACATTACAATACACCCTTCACTTAAACTCCTCTCTCTAACTCTCGCTCTCTCTCTTTCTCTTTCTTCATATTTCAGATTAATTTTTATTATTACTGTAGGTAATACCTAGGTACATTTTTTTTTTTGACAGTGTGTGTAAAAAGTTCGTGATGGTGGTGTTCTTCGCACAGTACGACAGAAGCAGAGAGAGAGAGAGAGAGAGAGAGAGAGAGAGAGCGGGGAAGGTGGAGAAGGAGGAAGGAAAATGAGATGGACATCAGGTTAGGCGAAGCCTGTTGAAATTTTAATCAGGTATCTGTACATAGGCCATTTTATCTCCCCTATCATTTTCTCTCTCTCTCTCTCTCTTTCTCTCTATCTCTCTCTCTCCTGCCATTTTCTACATCACTACCATTAAATCGTTTTGTGGGCTCCCTAACCATTAATTTTACACCCTACCATTCGTTCTTCCTTTCCAAGTTCTACATTTGTAGGGTCGAGGCTACTTTAGGGTTGGTGGTAGGTACTCTAGGGTCGGGGGTACTAAAGGGTCGATTCTATTATAGTGTTCACCTGCCCTATTTTCCTACAGACCTCGCCTCCATTCTTCTTAGCTAAATGAACTCTATTCATTTCTTAAATCTTTTTTCAATGTATATTATTAATATTTTTTTTTTATATATATTATAATACCTGTTATTGAA
>NW_007400285.1:0-828 GCF_000475195.1 Diaphorina citri | reverse complement strand
GATGGAAAAAGTAACTTTTTTTGTGGCAGACTGCGTAGATAGGAGTACATAATTATTTATCATATTTTATTTTAATCTTTGATAAATACAAATGTACCTATACAGTAGATTTTAGTAGATTTTTTGAGGTTTGATAGAGGGAACTTTAGGTAACAACTCGACGGAAGTCTTTTCGTCCGGATATCAGAGGGAAGAAGGACTGTGTAGTGTGTACCTACATATGTATAAGAAAGCCAGACGTTTCGAGAACAAGCTTTATCTGTTTAGTATAAAGTCCGTCCCAGGAATCGAACCCGCAACTGACTGTGTAATGTAATCATTGAGGGACTTCGAACTGAGAATACCTAGTATAGAAATATACCCTGTTTGTACCGCCAGAATCAGACTGAAAAGTCCCTTTACTCCCACAGTTTAACAAAAGAGGTAAAATGGACTACTCAGTTCTCAAGTTGTAAACCCCTGGAATATTTTCTTGATAATTCTTTCTTTAACGGACTAGAATGGTTTTCGCCAATGACGATTATTTGCTGTTACCGAGGTCAAATTCAATTATTCAAACGACTTCAAAATTTGGTGGTCGTGGCTATTTTAAACCAAATTTGAACTCCCTTGAAACCAATCAAATTTTCATCGAGGAACAGGTAGTTAGCAGTACACTGTCAGAGATTGTTGTGATAAACCCGACAAGTTACCATAAGTATATTCGAAAGGGTCACCTGATAGGTATCATTCAATCTAAAGATTCTCCGCTGGAAATTGTTAACACCATCGAAACGGGAATCGATGTGTCCCATTCAACTGTTCAGAGATTGAAAGATAGAAATTTAG
>NW_007400284.1:0-828 GCF_000475195.1 Diaphorina citri | reverse complement strand
CCACGCTACGCCACTGGGGGGGGAGTAAATTAAGGAGGGAGGGGGGGAGAGAGAAAGGTCTCTGTGATCTTGTTAAATCCATCAGCAACAGTTGTGATGAAAATATTCAAAGTTCCCCTGAACTTGATGTAAACAATTGATGTCATCCCATCACCATTGATGGTTCAGTGATTACTAACGAAGTTTGATAGATAAGAGAATAACTGTACAGGAACCATGCTGAGAGAGCGAGTGACTGAGGGAGAGAGCAGGGAATTAAAGTGGAGGGCTTTTTATGTACCTGTCAGGTCTACCTGATAGTGAGTGGCTGGCCTAACATTTAGCGCAATATAGGTAGGTATAGTATAGGACGGTAGGTAAAATTGTAGGCTGCAGATTCAAAACAACATATAAAACAAACAGATAACAAAACAACAGAAACAACAAATCCACATCAGCATAACAAAACTCCTCTCTCAAACACTCCCAGGGGAAGGGAAACAATCTCGGTACCTTCATTTCAATCTGACACACAGTAAATACAGTTAGGGGAGAGAAGCTCAATCCTTGCACCCCCTCACAATATGAGCACACCTCATTTCAATATTTTCCACGATCTCCGTTTAGAGATTTTTTGGGAGGTTTGACAGAGGGAACTGTAACTGCTAAGGTCTTATCGTCCCGAAAGCGAAGAGAGAAGGAACTGAAGAAAGACATAGAGAGGAGAAAGCCATCAGTCTTTCTGAGAACGAATTTTATCCGTTTTTTTTATTTCTTTTTTTTTATTTTTTTGAAAAGATTCTTATGAATATCTAATTATGTAAGCATCAAGCTTACATCAATTAACAA
>NW_007400283.1:0-828 GCF_000475195.1 Diaphorina citri | reverse complement strand
ATGCTATAACTTCTGTATTCTATAGGCCTATAGGAACAAACTTTGAACATGAACGCTATTGCTATTATTTTTGTACTTTTCTTTTGTGTTTAACCCAACCCTATAATAACACTGGTCACTGCTCATTTGTGACAGCTCCTTTTATAGCAACATTCCATTGACGTAACTTCTGAACAAGTACAGTTGAATTTTTAACGTTATCGATTGTAGGTACCTACATGATGAAAGCTGAAAAAATGCTGCGTACACTATTTTTTTGTCACCCTGTACTACATGTATACCTTCAAACCAGGATAAGCACATAAAGTACATAGTTCCAGCTCAGGTAGCTCAGGGACGCAACTCGGATATCACAATCGGGACTCAAGTCAGATCCCCCCAATACCACAGAGTAATTGAATCTGGGAAATCCAGTATGCAAGCAGATTGTAAGTAACTTCGTAACCCAATGTGACAGCTGAAGCTGATAATGACATTCATTCATTTTATTTTTTCTATTCTTTTATTATTTGATAGGGGTTAACGTCACTGTATAACAGCTAACGTTTTACGACGGGGGTTTTACCTTCCATTCGCCCACAAGCTACCCACCCATCCACCCACCTCCTTTTAGAAAAAAAAAAGTGAAACAGCCCTCAGCCAAAATTGGACCTGATCCTACAAATGGTCTCGCTCTGACTGGATTATTTTGTGTCGCTTCTCGGATTCGAACCACGGTCCTCTCGGTTATGAATAGAATGCCTTGGCAACTGCACTACTGGAACCATGGTAGACCCCTCGTGTCTATGTGTGTAGTGTACTTCCCCCCCATTAGGTCTGACGTCATAG
>NW_007400282.1:0-828 GCF_000475195.1 Diaphorina citri | reverse complement strand
CTTATGTGGCGTATGGTACAGGTGGGCCAATAAATGGTACGTTTTTTAGGTGGGCGAATAAATGGTACACTTAGCCTACCTTCTAACACTAACTTGTTACATACCTGCATATTATGGGAGGTTTCCTTCGTAAAGGATAAGGAAAGTAAGATGCAAACCAAGCTCGTGCGGAGGATAACATGAGAAGGAACGTACCGTGCGGTGAGAAATATCTGGAGAAAATTGCCACGTGAGGAGAAGGGATGCTAAGCCAGAGAACGTGAGATCGGAATGAGAGGAGAAAGGAATTTATTTGTATCCACGCCACCAACGTGTAAAGTCTCGAATGTAAAAGCTAGTGGTGTAGCTTTGAAAAAGACGGAGGAGGGAAATATAAAGGAAGATGAAGAAAAAGGAGGAGGAACAGGGAAATATAAAGAGATAAAGTAAGATGAAAAAAGAGAGGAGAAATAGAAATAAAAAGATAAAAAGGAAGGTGAAAAAATTGCTAGAAACAATCTGCATCTTCTTCATAATGAAGAGTAAATCAGACATCTCCACTAATATTTTGTGTCTTGCACATTGCATACTCAAAGAGTTATACGGCGTTCATACAAATTAACCCTCTGTGTGAGGTGAAGCTCGAGAGTTTGTGAACCCCTAACCTAGCCTTACGTTGGATACAATGTAGGCAAGATTCGAGTTGGATATTGCCTACCTACCGAGTAAGGTTTGAGTAGGTGTTGACTTGAACACCACACCACTAATATTAAAACATGTGCCGTGGAAAAAAATCTGTAAATCTGGAGGCGCGTTCGTTGGGGTTAGAAGTCAGATAAATTTTCCAAT
>NW_007400281.1:0-828 GCF_000475195.1 Diaphorina citri | reverse complement strand
CATCAAGATGATATGAACAAAATTAATTAATTAAAGTACCTAGTTCAACGGACTGTTTGAGTTACTCAGAAAAGCTCTAGATCTAGAACTAGAGGAGGAGGAGGAGGAGGAGGAGGAGAAGGAGGAGGAGAAATGGAGAAAAAGGACGAGGAGGAGAATTAGAAGGAGAAGAAGAGGGTGAAGGAGAATGAGAGGAGGCAGATGATATGAACAAAATTAATTAATTAAAGTACCTAGTTCAACGGACTGTTTGAGTTACTCAGAAAAGCTCTAGATCTAGAACTAGACGAGAAGAAGAGAATGGAGGAGGAGGAGGAGAAAAAGGACGAGGAGGAGAATTAGAAGGAGAGGAAGAGGGTGAAGGAGAATGAGAGGAGGAGGTTGGTGAAGTAGAAGGAAAGGACATAAAGGAGGAGAAGGTGAAGAAAAAGGAGTTGGAGGAGAAAAAAGTGCAGAAGAAGAAAAGGCGGAGAAGGAGGAGGATGACGAGAAAAAGGAGAAGAAGAAGGAGGTGGATGAGAAAAAGAATACCTAAGAAGAAGGTGAAGAAAAAGAAGAAGATTAGAACATATACAAAAAACAGACCTGACATAAAATTTTCTTAATTTTTATTTCCCAACGTCGAAAATGTCGAAATATCAGATTTATTTTTGCTCGAAATAAGTTGAAGTTGAAAGTCATCAGAGTTTATATTTCACTTTTATTAGGAGGCAAATTTTTTTAGAGAATTCCTTTAAAAAAAACAACAACAACAACATAAACGAAAACTCTCTTGCTTATATTCTCTCGTCAAAAATTGAATTCATGAGATTTTCCAATCTGAGAAGA
>NW_007400280.1:0-828 GCF_000475195.1 Diaphorina citri | reverse complement strand
CGTCCTCTGACTTGGAATATGCAGTGGTCAGGCACGCTAGGTTGGGAATGTCTAATGTATGTATTCTGTATCGGATATGTGTTTTTAATACTGTTGCATGCTGGCATGTTTAGTAAAAAGCTTTGACATTGACAGTGACATACTAGAAACATTATCCATGCAGTTTTACCTCAAAGAGAAGAGCTATGAGCGTCCCTTTTATTAGTCAAGTGATAGATAGCAAAGATCTGGGAGTGTCCGTCCTCTGACTTGGAATATGCAGTGGTCAGGCACGCTAGGTTGGGAATGTCTAATGTATGTATTCTGTATCGGATATAATTATGTTCTTACTTAATACTGTTGCATGCTGCATGTTTAGTAAAAAGCTTTGACATTGACAGTGACATAGGTACTAGAAACATTATCCATGCAGTTTTACCTCTAAGAGAAGAGCTATGAGCGTCCCTTTTATTAGTCAAGTGATAGATAGCAAAGATTTTCTTTGGTGCTCACACTTTTCTCTAAAAGTTCTGGGAAAATAGCCTTCAAAATGTAAAATATCATAAAAGGTTTTCGCTGACAAAAGTTTCAGCAAAAACAAGCAGTTTGAGGATTGGCCCGAAAACCTTGCCTGACACCCCTCAATGTCTAAATGACTCTAGTGGTCTATGATCTGGAACAATCCAACTCCATTGTTAATTGTTAAGTACACTCACACATATGTGGAACCATTTGATATTTCCATGGGTCATTGTATAAGTATTACTTATATCAACGATCACAATGTTAAAGGCCATGTGAACGTCCAGTAATTCAGTCTAATCAACGTGATATTCATCAATCTTGCAC
>NW_007400279.1:0-828 GCF_000475195.1 Diaphorina citri | reverse complement strand
TTATGTGGCGTATGGTACAGGTGGGCCAATAAATGGTACGTTTTTTAGGTGGGCGAATAAATGGTACACTTACCTTATTATAGAATTCCCAATCATGTCCCCCGAGAAATCGAATCGAGCTTCCCGATATAGGGTTCAATATTAGAGTTCCGGAAGCCATAGTCACTCGATTGGGCTTCCGTCACTCTAGTTCTTTTCTCAGTATACCTCTACCTGAGCCGTCCCCCATCACACACAACCCATCATAATGTCGTAATTTTGAATTTTGTCCATTAGTACTATTGATTGCCGCTTCTACCTCTCCCTCCTATTTTCCTACTCCCTCCCTCTCCTCCTCCTCCCTCTCTCCCTCCTCCTGTCTCACTAAATTTCCATTTAGTTGCTTTTCCTAGTTGGGGATTAAACGGCATTATCCTGTTCAGTATTCATCCGCCTCACTTCTTCAAAAACTCTGTTCTTCTCAAAACTCGATTTTTGTAGGACTTTAAAAAAAAAAAAAAATGATATGTGTTTCACAGCCGTTTTTATTAGGTAATATATATTTTTCTTTTTTATATTCTAGGTACCATTGTACTATGTTTTTATATTTTATACTAGCTGAATTCCGTCGCTTCGCTCCGGAATCCCGCTAGTTCATCCCGATGAGGCATGGCCAAACTTGTGGAAAAGGCATGGCCGAACTTGTAGTTATCAAACTAAAAACATAAACGAAACTCAAATATTAGGCGAGCGAGGAAAAGTTTTCTCTCACGCAGTCTCTGCTTCCTGTGTATTTCTTATGGAGATTTTAGCGATCAAAAATTGATCATATCTCAGGATCGGTTTAGA
>NW_007400278.1:0-828 GCF_000475195.1 Diaphorina citri | reverse complement strand
ATGTTGGTTTGTCAAATGAGTGACAAGGGACCACAGCAGAAGACATGCTACGGCACAGAAGACAGAATAGAAGACATGGCACCAGGTCATTCAAGCAACCCATAATGTGCCAGATTACACAAGAGAAGGAAAGAAAGATACACTCAGATAAAATGAGTAAGTATAGATAATTAGCTGAACAGAATAGAAGACATGACACAGGTCATTCAATCAACCCATAATGTGCCAGCTGTTTTAGATAAAATGAGAAAGCTATTGTAGTAAGTAGATAATATTATTTCCAATATTTCCATACACAAAAAGCCCAAACTCAGCTTTTTGTGACAGACAGCCCTAAAGGATGGGTTAAGCTTCTACGAATCTACGAAGTAGATAATTAGCTGTAGTATACATAGTCCTAAGAAGGAAAATGTTAATTGGAGCAATTATAAATGAATAACTGTTATTCCTTTCCATTCTTCTTCTGCTTTTTTTCATTAAAAATTTTCTAATGCAAGTACTTAAAATTCTTCCGAAACACTTTCGCCTCTTCTATATTAGAATTTTAATTCCGAGTGCCTCGAGTAAAGAGTAATTTACTGCGAAAACCCAAGTACTGTAAAGTACTTCATTAAAATGAAGAACAAATAATTAATCTCCACTAAAGCTCAAACAGAATTCATTATATAAGAACAACAGATAGAACTGTGAGCTACGGAGCAGTCGTATTATTAAGAACAATTTTTCGTAATGGTTTTGAAAAAATCGATGTTTTCCAAGATGTGTAGGTAGTAGGTACTTCTTTTGGGAAGAACCCACGCAGGAAGGAAATTCTAAGAAAGGAAAATT
>NW_007400277.1:0-828 GCF_000475195.1 Diaphorina citri | reverse complement strand
CTTATCGTCCCGAAATCGAAGAGAGAAGGAAGACAGAATAGGAGAAAGCCAGCCGTTCCGAGAACGAACATTATCCGAATCGTCCCGAAATCGAAGAGAGAAGGAAGACAGGATAGGAGAAAGCCAGCCGTTCCGAGAACGAACATTATCCCATCAGGATAAAATCCGCCCCGGGCGGGAATCGAACCCGCGGCCTAGCGCTTACAAGGCAGACGCACTACCAACCAAGCTAACTAGGCTGGCTTTCCTTACTGCTTGATCATTTTTTCAAAGGTCCATTGCTATCTTTCTTTCTCTATATCTTCTTCTTCTTCTTCTTCTTCTTCTTCTTCTTCTTCTTCTTCTTCTTCTTTTTAATCATTAGCCTTCTTTTACCTTCCTATTTATCTCACCATCTCTTCAATTTTTTTTTCTTTTTAGTTCTCTCTCTTTCTCTTTCCATCTCTTCTTCTTCTTCTTCTTCTTCTTAATTATTACCTCTCTCTTTACCTTCCTATTTCGGCTTCTTTTACCTTCCTATTTCGCTCTCTCTCTCTCTCTCCCTCATCTTCTTACTCTAGTGACATACATTTTAGTATTCGACATCCGACTTTGAAACGGATATAGCAAGTTTATTTATTCTTTGTTATACTTCTCTTGTTATTCTTTTCATATTCGGATCACAAAAGTTTCCTTCTTCTTCTTCTTTTTCTTTTCTTCTTCTTCCTCTTCTTGTTATTCTCCTCCTCCTCCTTTTCCTTCTTCTTCTTATTATTATTCTTCATCTTCTTTTGTCTTCGTCATTACTTGGAAATAAACAGCATCTAATTATAGGGGATCTGGGTGTCA
>NW_007400276.1:0-828 GCF_000475195.1 Diaphorina citri | reverse complement strand
AATATTTTTTCATAAGAGAGAGAGAGAGAGAGAGAGAGAGAGAGAGAGAGAGAGAGAGAGAGAGAGAGAGAAGGATTTTATTTTGAAAGAAGAAAAATTCGAGACCCCTTAGAAAAAGAAAGAAGGATAATGAAGAGGGGATGATTGGATGAAACAAAAAGTAGAAAGAACTGCACAAGAAAATAGTTTGGTTTCTTAGCTATTTCTTCCTTTTCTTTTCAATGTTTCTCTTTATTCTTTCGTTACATCCTGGGCTGCCTGGAAGAGACCGACTATAGAAATGCCGACCCTATTTAAATATAGGAAAAGGCTATAGGAAGAAGAAGAAGAAGAAGAAGAAGAAGAAGAAGAAGATTCTTTCGTTACATCGACAAGAAAAGCGGATGAAACTAAGGCAATAATTTTTCGCCACAGAAAAATCTATGGGCTCTCAAACTCTAAGGCTAAAGTTTGGGGTGCTTTAAACAGTAAACACTAGCTACCCGCGGTTATGTCTTGAATCCCACTATACGAGTACACACATACATACATACCTACATAGACTATACATACATAGGTAGAGTATTTGTCAACTGTATTTGAACTGTAGACCCTGACCAATATCTACTTGTATAAGAGTTTTAGACTGTCAGCTTAAAGCAAGTCGTTCCATTATAGTAACAGTCTCATAGAATGTGATCTTTTTCTCACCTATACCTATTACTTAGGTTATAGGTGCCTACATTCTTGCACGAGCACGAATTACCACAAAACTCAACCAAAATTATCGTTATTATTGTTGACTTGTATTTGACTTCATCAATCCACATTGTATTCTAACCTAACATT
>NW_007400275.1:0-828 GCF_000475195.1 Diaphorina citri | reverse complement strand
AGTGAAGGAGAAGAAGAAAGAAGAGAAAGTGAAGGAGAAGAAGAAGAAAGAAGAGAAAGTGAAGAAGAAGAAGAAGAAAGAAGAGAAAGTGAAGGAGAAGAAGAAAGAAGAGAAAGTGAAGGAGAAGAAGAAGAAAGAAGAGAAAGTGAAAGAGAAGAAGAAGAAAGAAGAGAAAGTGAAGGAGAAGAAGAAAGAAGAGAAAGTGAAGGAGAAGAAGAAGAAAGAAGAGAAAGTGAAGAAGAAGAAGAAGAAGAAAGAAGAGAAAGTGAAGAAGAAGAAGAAGAAAGAAGAGAAAGTGAATTGAATTGAATTGAATTGAATTGAATTGAATAAGCAATGTATTTATAAACAATAATAAGTACAAAGTTTGACCATCCCCTAAGCTTGCAGAAACTTCTAGGGGGTGCGGCTGTTTACTTCTTCAGAAAGTACTCGGCTTCAAAGTGATGATTCAAAGGTATTCATCGGATTAACTTCTTGTTTTCCTCAATCAAAATTTCTTTAAACTTCATCTTGATTATTCTGATGTTATGTTCATCTATAAATTCTGTACAGTATTTTTCAAGCAAGGTTGGAATTATGTAGGCTAAACATCTTTCTCCAAGAAGAAGAAGAAGGAGAAGAAGAAGAAGAAAGAAGAGAAAGTGAAGAAGAAGAAGAAGGGAAAGTGAAGGAGAAGAAGAAGAAAGAAGAGAAAGTGAAGAAGAAGAGAAAGTGAAGAACAAGGAAGAGGAGATGAGAAGGAGAAGGCAGAAGAAAGAGGAACAAAGAGAACGCATAGAGAGAGAGAGAGAGAGAGAGAGAGAGAGAGAGAGAGAGAGAGAGAGA
>NW_007400274.1:0-828 GCF_000475195.1 Diaphorina citri | reverse complement strand
CCCCCCCCCCCCCTTAGACCCGATGCTGGCTACGCCCATGTGCGGTTATGTATATTTCGACCTTTACCTAACCCCCAAGCTAGCAGTAGGTAAACACACCCTCTTCGGGAGTTTGGGTAATATGAATAATAATGCAGGTTTTGTCTGTGTTTTAGAAATTCTTCTCCGGAAGAGAAGATAATGACTCATTGGTATCTTGTGCTGCTATGTACTCGGATGTAGGCCTGGATAACCACCGCTCTGATAAAACCTGGATTCAGATTGATGTCCTGTCTGAACCCAGTAGAAAGGTATGGAAATGTTCTTTCCGTTCAGGACACGCTCCACTCATCTAGGCGCACGGCAGTGTGCCAGGCCAAGGTGCGATCTCAGCACGCCAGTGTGTATATTACACGAAACATTTCGACTCATTTTTTGTTTAATATTCAGTTTATTATTATTAAATTGATTTTTTTTTATTTTATTTTACTTTCATGTAATGATTTAAAATCATTACATGAAAGTAAAATATCAAAAGCCCGTTCTCCCTTTATTCCTTTTTAGTCCGTCCTCCCTTTACAATAGTAATAGTTTTATTACAATAGTAAAAGTAATAAAAAGGTATAAGGGACGGACTATTGTATTTGCTTCGGTGTCTGTCACTCTGTCGGTTTGTCTGTCCCCGTAGAAGGACTTATCCAAACCTGATCGACCTACACTGGGAGGCAAAATTAGCCGCGCTCGTATTTTTTGGTTTTTCTCAAACTGCTGTTCAGTGTTCATTTTTTTTTCGGGAAAACCATCATTAATGTTATTTGTTGTAAGGTTTAAAACTTATTCCGCAAGACC
>NW_007400273.1:0-828 GCF_000475195.1 Diaphorina citri | reverse complement strand
TCTCTAACAGGCCACGCAAAAATAGACAAGTTACTAACATCAGCTCACATTATCTACTTAGATTTCATGAAGAAGAAGAAGAAGTCAGTCATTGTTCAAGTTTTTGGTATCGTCGTGTCGTGTCGCATTCTAAGCAACAGAAATGAAACCCAGTAAGTGAAGTGGCAAAAATGATTTGAACCCCCTCGGGTAAACATCACGAGTATAATCTAAATAAGTAGGTACAGAAATACCTATAAATGAGTGCCATTTCATCTCTTCAGCATTAAAAAAAAGCAAATTAATTTCAAATTTCCTGTCTAGACAGACACTGTGGAGATCAATAGGAACAGTAAATAAGTAGGTAGGTACCTACCTAGAGGTAAAAAGAAGAAATCCAATTCACAAGTAAGTACCTCTATCATAATGCTAGTATAGTAAGTAAAACACAAGCAAAACAATCGTGATTTGTAAATAAGTAGGTAGGTACCTACCTAGAGGTAAAAAGAAGAAATCCAATTCACAAGTAAGTAAGTACCTCTATCATAATGCTAGTAAGTAAAACACAAGCAAAACAATCGTGATTGAGCCCGCGGCCTGTAGGTACAACCTACACTATTATTACTTTGTCTAATCAAGTGTGCAGAATCTTAGGTAGGTATAACTAGGAGGAGGTAGTCATCATCTACTGTCTGGTTATACTAACTACTAGTACTGTCTGGTCTTGCTACTGACGGATTTCAGTAGCAGGTAGGAGAGTGGAAAATGTAAAAATCATGAATAGATCAGTTGCGCTTACTTGGGTGATGTTTCAAAGTCATAGAGCAGGAAAAATGAGGACCAACGGAA
>NW_007400272.1:0-828 GCF_000475195.1 Diaphorina citri | reverse complement strand
GGATTTTTCCAAACTTGGTCCTTCGGGGCCGGATTTTTCCAAACTTGGTCCTTCGGGGCCGGATTTTTCCAAACTTGGATCTTTCGGGACAAGATTTTTCAAAACTTGGTCCTTCGGGGCCGGATTTTTCCAAACTTGGTTCTTCGGGGCCGGATTTTTCCAAACTTGGTCCTTCGGGGCCGGATTTTTCCAAACTTGGTCCTTTGGGGCCGGATTTTTCCAAACTTGGTCCTTTGGGACAAGATTTTTCCAAAACTTGGTCCTTTGGGACAAGATTTTTCCAAAACTTGGTCCTTTGGAAATCATTCGTATTTAAAACTATTCATCACACAAATTTCGCTCAAAGAGGGTGTGCCCCCAGCCTAGTTCACTTGGAGGGTAGCGCGGCTGCCTTGTACGCTCGGTCGTTCTCGGAACGGCTGTCTTTCTCCTATCCTGTCTTCTCTCTTCACTTTCGGGACGATAAGACCTTAGCAGTTTCAGTTCCCTGTATAAAAAAAAACTTGTTTATTTTCTCTAATATAACTTCTCATTCTTTTGAGACAGCAACTTGTGTAAAGTCAAAAGATTTCCTTGGACAAATTTTAAGAGCGCTGAGTCAGTATTTACTGACGGCAGTGACGTCATCATTATTTAATTTTTGACGCCCTTTCTTCCAGTTTGGTGGTCAGGGAACAGGGAATAGATCTTATAGATCAGTTGCGCTTACTATGTAGGTGATGTTTCAAAGTCATAGAGCAGAAAAAATGGGGACCAACGGAATTTTTCTTTTTCTTCTACGACTTCTAAATACCGAGATAAATCGATTTAAAAAATACCGGTAAATCG
>NW_007400271.1:0-828 GCF_000475195.1 Diaphorina citri | reverse complement strand
AAAAAGAGTAGTTCCTTTTACTGAGTAGCTCAGTTGGGATTCAATCCCAAAGATGAGTCAAAAGTCGCATCTCTAGTCGAGAAGCATAGTCGGTAGTCCCCTTCCGACTGCCCACGCCCACCCAAGGGGCAAGGTGCCTAACTTTGTCAGCATGACTTTAAAGTAGGGGAAATTTTTTCGGGAGGAGTTCCGAATCTCTCCGATCAAGTTCGTTTTCCCGCCTTTTGAACTTTTCGGCTGTGCTGACAAAGTTAGGTGCCGGGGGTGGGGAGTGGGCGGGAAACTATGTTACTTGACGGTCTGGAAGCTTTCAAAAAATCATATTTTTTTTTTTCTAGATTTGGTTATTAAAAATTTTCGTTGAAAATTTTCCCTTCAATTTAATTGATAAAAAGTAAAAACTTTCCATTTTAATATTTGAATGTCAATAAATTTTATTTCTCATTTCCTTGTTAATGTTTGTTCATTTTAAATTAGGTAGGTAATTATATTATTTACCAAATAAATAAATTGAATTTTTTAGAAAAAATAGGTATTTACGAATTATTTCTTAACCTCTTTTTACTTTCTATTATTCTTTCCAGGATACCTACATGTGATTATATCTATACAGAAACTAAATATGCTCCTGGACAAAATTAGCGCACACCCTAAACTCTTCAGGTTTACTTGACCCCTGGTGACCGAAGGGGGTCAATATTGGTATGTTCTACAGACCGGTAGTGACAGAAGACGTCGTGGACAAGGGCATCCAAGGAGTACATCTGACCGAGACGACCGTTTTCTGGTGGTGTCATCCCTCAGACAGAGGACCCTTACCAGTACCAG
>NW_007400270.1:0-829 GCF_000475195.1 Diaphorina citri | reverse complement strand
ATTTTTTTATGTATGAACTAGGTTTTTATGTTATCTAGAACCACAGAAAAAAATTATTTTAGAAAAAGGAGGAAAAAAACGTGATGTTAACTCTACCAGTTGCACTCTCTTATAAGGGATAGAGAAAAATAGAATAGATGAAATAGGGAAAGAGCAAGGAAGAGGGAGAGAATGGAGAAACGAGAAATAGGGAAATAGAGGAAGAGAGGGAGGGAGAAATATTTGCTTTAGAAACCATGAGATTTACACTCCCTTCCTCTAGAGCTAGACTGTTATCTTAAACAATTTACATATAAAATGGTCTTTACATACACACATACGTAATTTGCATATTAGCTAAGCTTTTTGTCTCCCTACACGTGTATGTACTTAACGTTTGAATGTAAAACCCTTCTAAGATTAGCTTAACATGAAGTTTATCTCATTATCTTATGTTCCTATCTACACTATACCTACTTCATAACTGGATAGGAGACATCAAGGACTACGAAGGTGGAGTTATAGTTAGATAAATTAGATATGAGATATTTAAAGTTGCTCTAAACATCATACCTACGAGTTACATCTAGAATAATTGAATTTTTTCCAACCTCTTATAGTGTCTCTATCCCATCCCAATCCTCCCACATTTCTTATTATGTATTCACCTATGTAATTCTTCTATCCCATCTCACTTCCTACGTAAGGCCAGCCACTCACTATCAAGTAGACCTGAGAGGCGGACCTGATCAGGTGTGACTGGCCGTAGTCCTCATAAGTACCTGCTACCTCAAAAGTGGTAACACTTTTCTCATCTATCCTCACTCTACCACTTAGCCACGTTCAACAA
>NW_007400269.1:0-829 GCF_000475195.1 Diaphorina citri | reverse complement strand
CGGCCATTATTGCCTTGTCATTTCCTTGAATAAGGTCGTCATATGTACATGGGTAGGGGAGATTTGGGCAGATTAGAATCACATAGATTAGATTACATATTGCAACGGTAGAAATCTAGAAATCCTAACCGAAAGCTTTTATATGACAAATTGGGGGCTTTCTTCTAAAAGATATCATCTAGAAGCCTTATTATAACAATACCTTCTTTACAAAGAATATACCTGCATGACACAGAAGAACCAAAAAAGCACAACCCCCATCCAAAGATTCCAAAGTAGTAACTTTACCTAAAATGATTAGCTGATCCCTAGAGGAATTTAGCTAGGTATATCATTCCTAAAGGGGATTCAGCTAAAATGTCATAATTAGTGGATGTGCCAAATTCACCAGTTGAAATATCTTTTTGATATCTTCCGGTTTCTATGTAGTTAGAGGGCTGTGCCAAAAAATCACATCATAATCAGCCTCTCACACCTCATGGGTTAACCAAATCTTTTCCACACATCTGTGGTGTGATCTGTGATGATTTAACCAAATCTTTTCCACACATCTGTGGTGTGATCTGTGATGATTTAACCAAATCTTTTCCACACATCTGTGGTGTGATCTGTGATGATTTAACCAAATCTTTTCCACACATCTGTGGTGTGATCTGTGATGATTTAACCAAATCTTTTCCACACATCTGTGGTGTGATCTGTGATGGGTTAACCAAATCTTTTCCACACATCTGTGGTGTGATCTGTGATGATCTGTGGTGTGATCTGTGATGACTTAACCAAATCTTTTCCACACATCTGCATTATTCTGCGCCAAATTAATGGCTTC
>NW_007400268.1:8162-10827 GCF_000475195.1 Diaphorina citri | reverse complement strand
TAAGTTTGAGATCAAGCAACATCCCCACCAATCCAAAACGCAAACAAGAAAACTCTCCACCCAAAGGATCAAAAGCCAGTTTGAAAAGAAGACCTGCTCTTGGAGAACTAACAAATGTAAGTATATGGGTGGGAGAAGATTTCATGAAACTAGTTTGTTTCTATTTTTTACACATCTCTTGGTGTGGGTACCTATCTTATATGTAAGTATGTATTGGTAATCAAATATCCACCATTTCTACTTATTCCCTTCTCATTTCCAGGCTGCAGCTCTGAAAAATGCAGCATTGAAGAAAGGCTCAAACTTGGATTTATCTAATTTGAAACCTGTGACCAAAACAACAATCAACATCCACCATGATGTGAAACCCAAAACAAAACTGGCACCAAGTACCAGAACCTTGACAAACAATGCCACCAAGCCTAGTGTACTGGCAACCAAACAAGTCACACTGAAAACAAATGCCAAACCTAAACCAGCCAGTACCACTACAACAAGCACAAACTTTGGGACTCATGTGACTCTAACAAAGCAGTCAACTCGATCATCTTTACTTGTCACAAAACCTGCAACCAAACAAGTAACATTGACACATACAAAGAAGCTAGTTCAATCGAAACAAACAACGAGCACAGCAAAAATCAGCAGAAACAGTAATGTAAGGAGCAATACAAATGCAGCTGAAAATCAAAAGCATCCAAAATCAGAAGAAGGAGAGCCAGCTATCAACATCAGACGGGAGTCATTAAGATCTCATCGCAGAAGTTCTGGCATGAGAAGTGATGAAAGTTCCTTGTATGTGTCTGCTTTGGAAGATTTGTAAGTTTGTAAAGATTATTTTTAAGGGCCATAATCAGGTAAGGATTCATTCAAAACTGCCCTTATAAGGTACATAAAAGGAAACCTTGTTTAACTTTACAACTTACAATAATAATATTTAGGTACATTTTAGTTAGGTAAATAGCTAATGATTCATATTCTTGTCATGGAGAGTTCAAAAGTGAAAATTGGACCAAACTTCATGTTGAAGCTTATTCTTTCCTTGCTCCTTGAAACAACAATTATTATTTTTTTACTATTTATCATGTCCCCTTTTCAGGAATCTGACGAACTCAAATAACAAAAAGGCAGAGTCACAGAATTCAAGAAAAACAGTTTTGAAATCCAAACAGACAACTGTGTCTGAGAAAAAGGAAAAGTCACTGATTGAGCATTTTGACAAGGAAATCCAGCTTGAAGATAAGTTAGAAGTGACAGGACCACCTTCTGATGTTGACGACTTTGACAAGGAGACATGGGAAGACCCTCTGCAAGTGTCTTGCTATGCAATGCACATCTTTGAGTACCTCAAGTCCAGAGAGGTATGTGAATACAGTCAAGCTCTTTTAATTGTTACTTAAGAAATGAGATGAGAAAGCCCATCACTTTTTTTTCCTGGCACATTTCTCTGCTGTTTAATAAAAACATAGTTGAAAAAATGGCACTTTTTGTTCAAAACTGCATATTTCATCACTTCTCACCTGACATTTGATGATGGATTTTTCCACAAGCTGTCTGTAAGGATTTTAGATACCAGATACTTTTGGGCATTTTACTCACCAGTTTATTATTATTATTATTATTTACTTACTTATTTATTTATTATTATTATTTCTCAGGCGGAGTTCCAAATCAAAGACTACCTTCCATTCCAAAGCAGCACGGAGAAGGGAAACATTAATGCGGAAATGCGCTCGGTTCTCGTCGACTGGATGGTGGAAGTGCAGGAAACGTTTGAGCTTAATCACGAAACCCTCTACTTGGCCGTCAAACTGGTGGACTTGTATCTGGGCAAGGTGGTGTGCTCACGGCTGAACCTCCAGCTTCTCGGCGCCACCGCTATCTTTGTGTCCAGCAAATTTGATGTAAGTCTTCTCAAAATAGGAATTTTTAATTGTGTTAAGCATATTTAAATGCTTGTCATAAATATCGTTCCCCGATTATTACACCTAGATAAATTTCATGACTTGACTTGGACTCGAACCAGCCACCTCCAGATTCAAAGTCCAGCGCGTTAACAACTGCACCACTAAGGTTGGTGAGTCTTCTTAAAATAATAATAATAATAACATGTGTTTGACCCCTCTTTTGTATGGGATCAGCGCGACGTAAGAGGCAACACTTTGAAGCGCCGCCATTTTAAATCAGGATGGAATGTGACATTTTTAAGTAGCCCATGTCAACCTCAGTACTCCTCTTAACAGCCACAAAAAAAATCATCACAATCGGTTGAGCCGTTTTCTCGTGAATAGAGGACAACAAAAGGTCTATCAGCGTAACATACATACATTACAATACAGACAGACAGACAGAAATGTGATTTTTGGAATCGTGGATGCATAAGGAGTACGAATAACTAAAAAATTCACTATTTTAAGCAATGTACAGACAAATCTTCATAATAGTTATCTAGTGCTGTTTATGATTACAGGATAGAATACCACCTCAGCTTTCGGACCTGGAATACATTTGTAGTCACACGTATAGCATTCAAGACTTGAAGGACATGGAAATCAAACTGGTCACTGCTATTGGCTTCGATCTCGGCATCCCTCTGTCTTACAGATTCCTCAGACGTTATGCAAGAGTAAGTTGAACTTTTATCTGCACTTTTCCTTCGCTCTTT
>NW_007400268.1:0-7141 GCF_000475195.1 Diaphorina citri | reverse complement strand
GTGGTCAAATTCTCAAATAAATGAGGATAAAATTCCATACCTCGGCTGGGATCGAACCCACGCCCTCCTGATTACCAGGCGAGCGTCTTGACCACTACGCCACCGAGGCAGGTGAACTGTAAGAATAACACAATGTTAGAGTCTACAATAAATAAGGAGTATTATTTATTTACTTTTCAATTGAAACTCAAGATATTACAAACTAAAATCACAACAAAATGTAAAAAGTAGACAAAAAATAATATATCTAAGTGTGAAATTTATACCTTTTAGTGTATGAATATTTTCTTTTGATAATAAAATATTGATCTATATTTTTTAATGTTACAACAAAGTATTCACACCTTGTTCCTTAATTCATACTATTTAAAATCCGTTGATAATCAATGATTAAAAAAAAAAAATCATCAGGTAATTTTAACTTACCTATAATGGTCAAGTGCAGTAAATTTACAATTTTCAATACCTACCTGGTAGGAGATAAAACTGAACGTACCTAGGGTCATGTAAAAGAAGAAAACAAGTGAATACTACTAACTTGATTTTTTGGGGGTTCCACTTAATATTGAAAAAATTAAATTAACACAAGACTTCAACAAAAAAAGATTAGGTACTAACCAAATCAAGATGTCAGTTCTACCACGTACCTACCTAACCCCAAATCACAAACAATTGGTTCTTAAACAAATACATTTATATTGAACCAAAACCATTGCTAAAAGATGGCTGCAGTTCTGAAGAAATCTTCTTACTAAAAACTACCTACTTAGGTGTAAATTTAAAAGTGCAAGGTCAGTCCTGAGATAGTAAAATTACAATACAAAATACAATATGCTACTGACAAAGATAGTATGCTGGTATACAAAAGAAAAACAAGAGAAAATTGTAACAAAATCATAATATAAATAAAAAACAGCAGTAACTAAAAAAATAATATTCAATAAAAGAATGAGACTTAATTGAAACTGCTGGTAAAAAGACTTTGAGTCCTATGCTGGTAGCCTAAATAATGTTTGTGAGGGGAAAAAATGTATTCCATATAGGATGAAACATAAAAATTGATGAAATCACGTAAGTACAAGTATTATTCTAGAGAAAATAAATACAATTTGAAGAGAAGCTACCTGACTGCTGAACAGAGAAAAGTTTTAAAGTTCAGTTTTTGTTTTATCTTCTGGCGTTGTTGTTTCATCTACAGGGGAGGGTGAAGGTTTTGGTGTCAATGGTTCTTGATCACCAGCTGGTTGTTCTTCTGGTTTTGATTGTTCAGTTTCACTAGGTTTTGTTTTATCTGAGTCTTTATTCTTGGGCTTATCTTCTTTTTTCTTGGAGGTTGACTCTTTCTTTTTATTCAAGCTGGCCATCCATAGTTTGGATTTGTTCTCCAAATATCTCACCTCTCTTTCTAAAGCCCGAATCTTCTCTACAATGCTTCGTATCGTTAATACAATGGGGTCACTCTTCTTTAATTGGTTTTGTTCTTTCTCAGATTTCTCTTTCCATACTTTGGTTTCATTGATTAGGGTATCTAGAGATTTCAGTTCAATATCACTGAACAGATTCAAGTCTTCAGTTTCATTTGTGTTTAATGATAGGTTCTTAATCGAATTGTAGAAAGTCACACTCACATTTAAAGCATTATTTAAACTCTTGAGTGCTTCTGGTCTTTCTTGATGTTCTCTATGACGTTCCCAAATGGGTACAACCAGACTGTTGATCTCATTAAGCTTATTTTCCAATACATCAGCCTCTGCATTCCATCCATCTTCTTCTAACCAGTTGGTTATTTCGTCTATTTTGTCAACAATGGTTTTAGATTCATTTGGAGCAGCTACAGAGCTGTACTCTTCCAGTTCTAGCTTAGATTTGGCATCAAACAATAAACTTTCCAAGCTGTTTAGTGCTTTTTCTTTCCTCACTTTAGCATGTTCTATTTGATTGAGAGAGTCTAGTTTGCTCAGGGACTTCTCCACTTGTTTTTCATTCAATGTAGAGACCCCATATCTGGTTTCACTTGCACTAATAGGTTCTTTAACAGTTACAATTTTAGGTTTCTTGTCAGCATCAGGAGTTTGAGTTGCATTTTTGACACTCTCTTCTGCAGATTGCTGTTGAGATTCAGTAGAGTTGACATTTTTACTGGGCTCTTCTGCAGTTTTGTTACCTTCATCTACAGCTTCATTAATAGGTTTTTCATTTTCGTCAGTTTTAGATCTTGAAAATAGGGAAGTGAGAGTGTTTCCTAGCTTAGACAGTGGTGACTCAGCAGCTTCCTGTTTTTCAACTACCAGCTCTATGTTAACAAGAGATAGAATTCCACTCTCATCCATGGCAAAATGTGCCTTGATACCTTTTGATTCAGCATTCTCTTCATTGTGTTTTCCAAATGCTTCACTTACCCCTGACACATCAAATTTGCTAATTTGTTTTGTACCAAGCATAGCAATTTGTTCTGGATTCAAATGTTCAATTTCAGAAGCATAGCTTACATTGAAATTGAAATCCCCAACATATTTGTTGAAAGTCAAGATCTTTTTCTGGGGGTATGTATTTGAAGGCCCAAATAACATTCTCTTGATAATCTTGGTGTCACCAGATTCAGATTCTCTTTCAAATTCAACTTGAATAGGATATAAGACAATATCTTTGGTAATGAATTTCTTTACTTTGAAACCAGTGCTTAGATCTGCTGCTTTGTAGACTGCTCCCAATGCAGCTGCTTCATCAGTATTCAAATTTTTGGAAAGCTCAACACCTACAACTTTGGTAATTTTTTCTTGGACTTTAGGAACCCTGGTTCCAGCACCCACCAAGATAACTTGGCTTATCACATCCATAGGGACAGCAGAAGACTTCAGAGCTTGTTCAACAGGATACCCAACTCTGTCAAATAAATCTTCATTCAGTGCTTCAAACTCTGCTCTGGTAACAAGAAGTTTAAAATCTATTTCATCAATCAATCCTTCAATTTGTGCAAAATGTTCATTGTTAGCACTCAATACATTCTTCAATCTACCTGCTTCTTTGAAGAGTTTGGCTACAGCTCTAGGATTTTCAAAGACATCCTTGGTTGTTTTCTTCATTTCATTGAATTTCTTACCCAAAAAGTCCCTGAGCCTTATTTGCATTTCCAGTCCTCCTAAAGTTCTATCATAACCAACACCTAAGACTGATACCTGAGGATGTGTTTCAACAAACCCTCTCTCTTTGGTTTTCACAACTTGATATGATACAATACTGACAGTTGTACTCCATGCCCCCATGTCATAGAACATGACATGCACAGGGTTTGTTTCATTAAAATCTTTTCTTTTGAATATTCCATAGTTCAAAGCAACAGCTGTATAATCATTCATGAGTTGTAAAACTTTCAATCCTGCAAGCTCTCCAGCCTTCAGCATAGATTGTCTTTCTATTTGATTGAAATAGCCTGGTACAATGATAACAGCTTCATTGATAACTTGACCAGCAGACACAGAGGCATATTCCCTTGCTTTGTGTAAAAGCATGGCTACCAACTCTTCAACATGATACAATTCATTGTCATTTGTCTTGAACACTATGGTCCCTCTTTCTTCATCAGCTACAATATCATAATAAGGAAATCTACTTTTAAACAATTGAACTACAGGACTGTCAATAGACTTTCCAAGCAAGTCCAAAAAGTAACCATAGGAATTGGATGGAAATCTTGTGCCGATAATTTGGGCATCCTCTCCAAAGGTTCTTTCACCTTTGTGGAAAGCAACCAATGTAGGAGTTTTCCTTTTGGATTCTTTATTTAATGCTATTTCCATAGGAACACCTGGTGATACTATAGCTACCTTCATCCACTCGCTTCCTAAATCCACACTCATGACAGCAATACCATATGAATGCTCAAACAGTGTCAGTAGTAATACCACTGAGCTGCATAATGTAACCAACGAGATCTTCATTCTGCAAAGTGAGCGTAAACAATATTGAACCAAGATAACTTACTTTGTAGTATACAGCTGCTCAGATAATCTCACAGACACAACATATTGGGGCAGTCTGATATGATAACAGTGTCTGTCAACTTTGTGGAAATACTCTAGCAGGATGGAGCAGTAGCAATACAGGTTTCAGGAATACTCTTAAACAACACGAGAATTCTGATTTTGAGATACAACGAACCTGGATGTGATTAGTTCAATAAACGCATGCTGATCATCCACGGGAGCCAGTATCAGCGAACCACGTCATTTTATACTGTTTACTCTTTAGACATATCGCCGGTCTACGCAGCTTTCGAACTTTGCTGTTCAAAAGATGATGAAACTGATCGGTAGAGTGCTCAGTATTATAATGAAGATGAAGATTTAAATAAAAGATAAAAGAATACAACTTTTATTGTCTTTACGAACAGTTTCAGGAAGACTGGAAGAGTTCGGAGAAACTTTAGGAAAAGTTCAAAGTAATCCTCTCGTTCCCCACTCGAAGTCAAAAGTTCTTTTATTTGTTTACAAACGATGACGTGAAAGTCAGCTGACGAAAACGATTATCGATTTTTTGTGTGCTAGTTGATTGAAGTCTGCATTTACTATGCAAAATCACACTTTACGAAAAATGGGGTATTTTATTTATGTGAAATGGAAATTTTTCCTAATCCAAAATATTCCACTGTGGTCACTTTTTTTATCCCCACCACAGTGCTTTTTGTTCTGGATAATAAAATGCAAAGTCAGCTGATTTCTTCTTCCATTTGCTAGTTCAAATGCTAATAATAATAAAAAAGTGGATTTGTTGGAAAAAAAAGATGGCGACAAAATGATACAAGTTTTTTTCTCTTCCAACAGAGGTGAAAAATTTTTCACTCAAATCCAAAAATATCCAAAAGAAAAGGAGGGGAAGTGAATAATAAAATACAAAAAATGGACGAAATGGAAAAATTTTCACTTTTTTCCAACATTGCCACAAAATAAAATACGCGTAAAAATGTAAACGGAGCTTTTTCAATACGCTTGTTTTGACGCGTGCGCACCACAATTCGTGACAAATTGGCAACAGTGTAATTCTAAAAATGGTTTTTTTGTATTTTTATAATTTTGTAACGGACTAACGGAAAAAGTTGAAAAACTACCCAGCCATCAAGTGTCCAATGTTTTAACAATCTTTTTAACTCGGAAAACCCACGAATTGTCAACCAAAATGTTCACCTAATGACCTGAGAACACTATTTTAGCGCTGTCCAACTAGAGGTAAGTACGTAAGTAGAATGCTGTTGTATATGAACTCGCTTACTCGCCTAATCTATGAGGGTCGTGGGGTGGGTGAAACTTTGGACCCTTGTACCTGTGTTATAGCAATGTCGTATTAACAAAACTTTGCAGCTTTGTACAAGTTTCTACACTAGGTTAAACGGCAATGCATCTAAGATTCAGAGACCCAACGCACCACGTTTCATGTTACAGAAAACTAGGCTCCAAACATTGTAATGTATCAGGATCAGGAAGCCTCTTATTCTTAACCATTAAAACAAGAGGTAAATACCAGGCAAAATTCAGTAATGTTGAGAATATGAATTTGTAAAAAGGGTTTGGATAGGACTCGTTTTGTAAAGGCTTGGGTGACTCTTTCAAAATGTATTGAAGTCTACTCATAGTCTGCTTAGCATTACCAGGTACATATTCAACTCTTCCTATAATTTTTGGGCTGTATATGGGTAGTATTAATTTATATTTAACCATTTCTTGTCAGTCACAGATCCCATTCCAGCATTTCCAGCATAAGTTTTAACTTGAAAGTCACTATGGCACCAAGCTTAGTTTTACCCAGTGGAGTGGCCACAAGAAGCCGAACAAGTCTTGGAGGACTAAGTTTGAGATCAAGCAACATCCCCACCAATCCAAAACGCAAACAAGAAAACTCTCCACCCAAAGGATCAAAAGCCACTTTGAAAAGAAGACCTGCTCTTGGAGAACTAACAAATGTAAGTATATCGGAGAAGATTTCATGAAACTTGTTTGTTTCTATTTTTTACACATCACTTGGTGTGGGTACCTATCTTGTATGTATTGGTAATCAAATATCCACCATTTCTACTTATTCCCTTCTCATTTCCAGGCTGCAGCTCTGAAAAATGCAGCATTGAAGAAAGGCTCAAACTTGGATTTATCTAATTTGAAACCTGTGACCAAAACAACAATCAACATCCACCATGATGTGAAACCCAAAACAAAACTGGCACCAAGTACCAGAACCTTGACAAACAATGCCACCAAGCCTAGTGTACTGGCAACCAAACAAGTCACACTGAAAACAAATGCCAAACCTAAACCAGCCAGTACCACTACAACAAGCACAAACTTTGGGACTCATGTGACTCTAACAAAGCAGTCAACTCGATCATCTTTACTTGTCACAAAACCTGCAACCAAACAAGTAACATTGACACATACAAAGAAACTAGTTCAATCGAAACAAACAACAAGCACAGCAAAAATCAGCAGAAACAGTAATGTAAGGAGCAATACAAATGCAGCTGAAAATCAAAAGCATCCAAAATCAGAAGAAGGAGAGCCAGCTATCAACATCAGACGGGAGTCATTAAGATCTCATCGCAGAAGTTCTGGCATGAGAAGTGATGAAAGTTCCTTGTATGTGTCTGCTTTGGAAGATTTGTAAGTTTGTAAAGATTATTTTTAAGGGCCATAATCAGGTAAGGATTCATTCAAAACTGCCCTTATAAGGTACATAAGGAAACCTTGTTTAACTTTACAACTTACAATTTAGGTACATTTTAGTTAGGTAAATAGCTAATGATTCATATTCTTGTCATGGAGAGTTCAAAAGTGAAAATTGGACCAAACTTCATGTTGAAGCTTATTCTTTCCTTGCTCCTTGAAACAACAATTATTATTTTTTTACTATTTATCATGTCCCCTTTTCAGGAATCTGACGAACTCAAATAACAAAAAGGCAGAGTCACAGAATTCAAGAAAAACAGTTTTGAAATCCAAACAGACAACTGTGTCTGAGAAAAAGGAAAAGTCACTGATTGAGCATTTTGACAAGGAAATCCAGCTTGAAGATAAGTTAGAAGTGACAGGACCACCTTCTGATGTTGACGACTTTGACAAGGAGACATGGGAAGACCCTCTGCAAGTGTCTTGCTATG